>NC_057690.1:2517744-2532724 GCF_014466175.1 Vespula pensylvanica | reverse complement strand
AGGGGGGGGGGAAGAGAAAGAGAGAAAGAGAGAAAACGTGTATAAGAGTCGGTCAACCGCATCGATGAGAGAAGAGCTTCAGATAAAGTCTATAGCCTAGCTCTATCTCTCTCTTTCGTTTATATACACGTAAATAAAGAGTAAGAAAGAGAGAGAGAGAGAGAGAGAGAGAGAGAAACATCGATAGGAACGCACACTAACTCACGTTAGCGAGTACCGACGCTAAGTCACGACCTACTAATGAATGATTATGCTACAATTTGCCCCGGGACGGCAGCTATCGCAATTTATTAAATTACAGTGATTCGTGCCCCGACTCTCAGCATCCGGTAGTCGCGCGTCGCTATTCGCGAGGATAATTCCCCTCGTCGATTTTCGATTCCGATTCTGTCCTAGTGTTTCGCGTAAAATCTTTATCTATCTATGCACGTATGTACGTATGCATGTAGATATGTACGTATGTATAGATACATGTAAGTAGATTTATCTCGATATATGTAACCTCGTTCGAACGAATATTCTTCGTAAAACGTATCGTGGACTCGTGAAATCTTTCAAACGATCGTAATTACATATATATGTTAGCTCATGTATACGTGTATATATATTTTCTATTTTCTTTTTAGTTCTATCAGATTGCGCGATGACGAATCGATAGCCTTTTATCGTTTCAAACCGTGAACATCGGTTTCGAGATCATACTCGAACAATACGCCTTCGTGAATTTTATTATCCAAGATCGAGTCTATGTTTCTTGTTAATAGAAAATAAAATAATCTCTTTCGTTGATCCGGGTATCTTCTTCCTCCGTTTCTTTTTCTTTTTCTTTCTTTTCTTTTCTTTTCTTTTTTTTGTTCGATATAATTTGTACGAACATTCGCAGAAGTAAAGAATTATTAACGAAAATACTTATTTATAATCACTCGAGAAAAATATTATAAAACGACAAATCCACGAAAGTATCACGCATAAAAGTTTTGCGCTCATGTTTTTGACGAACAAAGGTGTGGTAACAACACTCGTGGTAATTAGAATTGCGCTCTTGTTCCCACGGTATTCATTTAAAATGCACGATGTTAATAAAAGGGGAAAAAGTATATATGGAGATGTGAGACTAGTCGTCTCCGTGCTTCTGAAGGATTATACATAAACGAGTTGTCACGATTAGAAGAAGAAGACAACGACGACGACCACGACGATGACGACGACGACGACGACGACGACGACGACGACGAGGATGACGGAGATGACGAGTAGAACGGATCGCGAGATTCTATCTTCCATGATTAGCATTAAATTAGATGACAAGAGCACGACGCGGCTTAGTCTCGCATCAGCGTTACGCAACGACGATTACGATTCTTTCTTACATTGTAGTTACTCGTTGGTTGCTGCGTAGTATAATCTCCTTAGTTTGATTGTTTCTATGCTACGAGTCTGTGTGTGTGTGTGTGTGTGTGTGTGTGTGTGTGTGTGTGTGGATATGTTAAAGGACGGACACATTTATAAAATAACACGACATCGAAGAAAAATTAGTCGTGCAACACTGCCACCAATGAAATTGTACATTTTCTCGATTTCTTTTTTCATTTCTTTTCTTTTCCTTTTTTCTCTTAATCTTTTCTTTTTTCCCGAGTCGATATTACTTACACTCCTTATTACAGTCGTCGTTCTTAATTTCTTCTTGCACAAGATCACTTCGAGGAACGCGACTCGCTTCAAGAAAATCTAATCGATTAAATATCGATATCGGGTAGAAAAAAAGAATATGACGAATGTCGGGAACGATTTACTAACTCTCTCATACTCCTATACGTTTCTATATGCCATCGCGTATCTATATTCGTAAATACAATAAATTAATTTATCGTAAAAACGGAGCGTAGATGATAAATGGGTTGAAAAATATAACATTCTTAAATTTTAACGATGAATTTTGATCGTAGTGTCGAGCAACAGATGATGGAGAAGAGGAAAAAAAAGAAGAAGCAGAAAGAGAGAGAGAGAGAAAGAGAGAGAATCATATTATCCATCGTATATACGGGAATCCGAGACGGAATCGTTGCGTGTCGATGCAGTCATAAACAAGGGGCCATTAATTTAGCCACGAAGGATGCCCAATATCCTTCGAAAGCTTTTGCGGCGATGCACCGATAGGCAGCTAACGCGCGGATAAAATAAGTTTAAGGGCGTGAAATTGGAAGTAATTTTACAAGCCATAACGATCTACTAAATCTGTAAAATAATTAAGGGCGCAGATGTTCCTCCTCCCGTTTTACCACCCCCGACTACTTCACCTTCCCAACCCCCACGACCTAATCCCTTACTCTACCTTCTTCTCCTTTTCTTGCTTCTCTTCCTTCTTCTTCTTCTTCTTCTTCTTCTTCTTCTTCTTCTTTTCTTGTCTTCTTCTCTTCTACAAAGCCTTTTTCTTGGCTACGTTGGCCTCTTGAACGACCGTATCTTGAAATTTCGAAATCGTCTTCGCCGTCATTCCGAAAAATCAAGAGAGAAGATAAACGAAAGGATTTAAGAGTTTGGCCGAAATTAAAAGAAAATTGTATATTCGTTTCGGGCTTCTCAAATAACGGGTAAGGATTCGTAATCGTACGGAAAGTACAAGTTTCCAAAAGGATTCTTGAATAAGAGAGGAAAGAGAGAAAAAGAGAAAGAAAATTTACGTGGACAGAAAATGCACGAGTATTAAAATACCACGTACGTATTTGGCCTACTTCGACTTCGTAATATATTTATAACCGCGCATGTAAACAGCTTTTATTACGGCCCTATAAGAGAAAAGTGGTTCCCTCTTTAAAGAGCGGCGTATTAATTTATCATATTTATTGTGCGATCGGTCATGGCTATTTTACGAGACTGTAATTTCGTATCCTTAAAACGTATGATTATTTCCGATTAACGAAAGAATGGCCCCGATCTTACGTAATCTCCGATCGCACAATGCCTTGGGTTATTGTCCATGATGAGACGGTGTGCATACGTTCCACCATACGTGACACCATTAATAATACGTAGCACGTTTCGGTGATGTACGTAGGTACAATAGGTACGTTGCCAAAACCGATTTTACTACCAAAATTGCTCGAAATCGATTGCGTGACTTTATCCAAATTTTCTCTTTTCGAACAAAATTTTATAAGCTTTATCAATGACATTACCTCAGCTAAAAAGAAATTTATCATTTCAAATATATTTTGGATTGTATTTCCGTGAATAAAACGTTTCCATCGAATATCGACGAATCCGTCTAACCTTTTTTCTTTTCTTTTTCTCTCTCCTTTTTTTTATTAATATCTTTTCTTCTTCTTCTTTTTTTTTTTTTTTTTTTAATACAAGAACTCACTGTCAACTTTTTTTATCTTACGTCTTATAATACACAGATAGGACTACTTTCTGATTGGACACGGGGCATAATGAGATTCGATCGGCAAATAGTAAGGACAAAAGTCTGTAATAGCTGCTTCGAAATCAAGTTCATACGTTATTTTAATGTTTCACGCAAGAGAAGTTCGGCATAAAGCAAATACCTTCGCTAAGCCGAGACGAGCAAAACCACATTCTTTCAGCTTACCGCGGCAGCTGGTAAACACGTCGATACGTAGATATGTACGTACGCGTATCCCAGTTTCATATCGGGCAAACCCGTTCTCACTGTGCTAAGATCATTTTTATGAAGTTTACATAATTTAGATTGGTTTATAATGACGTAATATAAATTCAGACCACCATGAGACTCGTACATATTTATTTCAGATAGTTCAATGAGGTATTAACAGTAGCTAACTAGACATTTTTAAGTCTCTTTCCTTTCTAAATATTTTTTTTTGATTCCTTCGATATCTAATTCGTTTCGGGTAAAAAATCAAATCGAATGAATATTCTAGTTAGTAATAAAAATATGTCTTATACATACACGAATGGTGTATATGGATATATATAACATTAAACTGATTTCTTTTGATAAAGCTCATTTCATTAATACATATATCGAAATTAACGCAAGGAAACCGCGAAAGTGGAATCCGATATATCGCGCCCAATGGGGAGCCTATTTGGTGGGGACGTTTAAATTTAAAATATCCTACCGGAAAGTGACCAGTTTCCAACGCGCGACCACACGCAACGCTCGTAAAACCGAGTAACTCAGGCATGGATCTGGGTAGGAGGCCAGCTCGCAATCAGCTCGGCTTTCCACGTGCTTACGAGCCAAGTCAAAGGTACGAGAAGAGGGAGGATCACGAACGAGAAGGGGGAGGACGAGAAGTCCGAGTAAAAACGGACCTGCTAACGATCCGCGACCACCTCATCTTGATGTCCAAAGCCCGTAAACCCCTTACGTCCGTCCTACTTCGGATTTAACTACAACATCTCGCTTGGACTCCGGTCTTCCATTTATGCGCCCTTCACTAACCTTGAAATACTCGCGATAACGTTCGGCCAAATATGTCGCAAGAATGTCGCGTAATCGTAAGTCCAGATTATTTTATTACCCCTTACATGATCTTCCTTCGGTGCAACTATTATAGTTACCTAGCTGTGTTTGCTGAATCGTTACTTTCAGATTACTTACGTAAATTCTACGTTATTAAAAGAGATCGTTCCTGTTTCTTCTTTTCTTCTTCCTTTTCTTGTTCTTTTCTTTTTTTGTTTTTAATTAGTTAACTCAATTTTTTCAAAAATTCTATAACACGACGATACCGTTGACGAAAGAATTTAACAATTTAACAATTCGATTAATAGGTCGATGATAAATTTCATTAAGAAAGAATCTTAGTTTTGTCTCTTTTCAGATTGTGAATTCGTTCAGGATATTCAAGTACAATGTTAGAATCTCGTTAATCGAGATAATACGTATAACAATTTCCTCGACGGGCTAATTACCTTGCCTATACGCGTTCAACATCGATCGACGTTGAACTTGATCAACAGGATTACGCGTGATGTCAGCGTTGAAAATATACTTTGGCACGTAAAGAATGACTCATCGATGCTCACATTCGGCACGATCTAGCCCCGAAGGTGATACGAAAGGTCACTGAGACTCTCTCTCTCTCTCTCTCTCTCTCTCTCTCTCTCTCATTTTTTTTCCTTTTTTCTTCTATTAAGTGCACGTTATCTCTCTCTTGATCGTTTCTTCCCAAGCAATTAGCTGCGCGGCATTAACATTTTCGAGACGATAAATCATTAAGTATCGCGAACGAATCCAACCGAAAGTGTCGTACAATCAATCATTTCCGATCGAAAGCTCGTTAATTCGTTTTTCGTCGTCTTCTCATTTCTCGGAAATAATTAACGAGCCTCCGATAAAGTGTCTTAAGTAAATGAAATGTCGTTTTATGTAACGTGACGCTGACTACGATTGCTAAAAGACACGTTCCTATGAATATATGTCGTCGAAAACAAAAGGACGACGTCAAGGAATTATTAACTACCGGTACGATGTCCATCCTTACACTACGAATCATTACAAGAAAATACGGTAGTCGTACTGATCGTCTGGCTCGTGGTCGGTGTGTATTCCGAAGGACAGTTTTCTATAGACAGGGACTGATTTATACTGAAATATTTATCGTCAATAAATACGAATAAAATTAATTTCTATCTATTAATTCATAACAATAATTGTCTTCTCAAAAGAGAAACAAAAAAAAAAAACAGAATAAAAGAAAAGCGTTGCTATCATAAACCTTTTAATATCGCAAGTAATTAAATTATCTTCGAAATTATTTTTCTGATCGAATTTAATTATCGTGCGAAGAAGATTCGTGGTTTCCGGAGTACTTATATCAAATTATCTTAACGCATACGAACTTAAGTTTAAAATGGATAGATTCAAATATTTTTTAGAATAGATCGTAAAGAGAAAAAGATAGAAGCGGCCCTGTGATCGGAGTCGGCAATCGGTAGTCAGTACCGGCCGGAACCCATTCAGCTGCTGGATGTCGGTTTACGGTATACGCTCTGTCTCTCTCTCTCTTTCTCTCTCTCTCTCTCTCTTTTTCTTTCTCGCTCTTTCTTTCTTGAAGAAGATTGCTTATTAGGATGGCGGGGAGCTATGAAATAGAAAGGCCAGTGACAATTTGATAGATTGAGCTTTTTGTCGCTTCTCTCGTCGTTAGAGCCGCCACCGGTGAAATTATTGGCTTTTTTGTCGGTGACCAGTCGAATAACTAATAACGAGTCGCTTGTCCGTCTCATTTGCGACCAATGGTAGCCATTGTCCCATCATCGAGGAAGGATTACGGTAGTTCCGTGTTCGTACGAAACGAACTTCGTGAAGTGACGTAGAGTTACGTGTGATGCTCTCGAAAAAAAAAAGAAAAAAAAAAAGAAGTCGGTTCGATTCGTTTCGTCCTCGAATTTGAGACATCTTAGAATTCTATTTGTTATTACGGAAAAATAAATCGATTTGTTTCTATTTTTTTCTGCCTCTCTCTCTCTTTTTTTCTCTCTCTTTACAATAACTATTATATGTGTATCTGTGTAAATGAATTTTAACGATAATTGACGAGATTTATTGGTCAATGTAATTTAGAGATATTTTTTCAGAAATCTCTACCCTTCGTTAGAAGAAAAGAAAAAGAATTGCAAATATATAAGGTATATTTATCGAAGCAGAAAATTGAGATCATTTACTATCATGAAAATTGAAGGAAACGAAAGGGAGAAAAAAATAGAAGAAAGAAAAAAAAAAAACAATTTATTTTCTTATATTGCAACATAAAATATATAGCAGGTATTTATCGAAGCAGAAACTTTATCATTTTATACCGTTAAATTTTTTAACAAAACAAATCCTCTGATCGCTTGTAAGTGTTTAATGAATAAGTATGTAAAAAAAAAAGAAAAAAAAATAGCAAATCGTTAAAACACTTATAATTAAAACACCTATATAATACAAAATGACGATTCGCGTGACGAATCACGTGAGAAATTTAAATATTAGAGTAATCCAATTCGTTCAAGCGGAAAATTTTCCATATCGTATTTTTACAAAATCAAACGAAAAAAGAAATGCATTTCTCTCTTTCTCTCTTAGGTAGAAGCGTGCAGCGGTCGCTCTACTCGAGCGCGTGCACTCTCGTTCACGCTAATTTTAGCGAGAACGTCGTCGTGGCACGCTCGCCAACGAGATCAATTCAGCTAGGTAGTCGTATGAATTAAGGTCGATTCGTATCTCTAAGAACGTTCGAACAAATTAACTATTCGAAAATATATTTCGTTGACATTTATATATATATATATATATATATATATATATATATATATATATAAGATAAAAAGAAAAGAAAAAAAGGAGGAAAAAAAATAAAAAAATTATATCTGTTTTATTAAATAAAAAATAATAAAACGTTGGAATAAATAATTAACGATTCGAAAGTGTAGTATACCATTGACATCTCTGTAAAAGGAAAAAGAAAAAATATTTTCTTTTAATTAAAAGTAAATTTGTTAAAATTGAAGAAGAAAAAGTTAAAAAATAAGACCCGACAAGCTCGTATATTTTTGAAATAAAAAAAAAAAAGATAATAATAATAAAAAGAAATATATAAGATTTCGAATGAATTTTAATTTTGTGAATTTCAATGACTAGTCGTAAGAGACTATCCATTGATAAATTTGATTAAACTATCCTCTACAAACAATTAACCGTAAAGAAAAACAAACGGCAATATTTATAAAGTACGAGTTCTTATCCGCGAATTTATGTTATTTTATTTTCTTCTTCTTTTTCTTAAAAATTTATTTTATAAAGAGAAAAAGTAGATCATTCGTCATCATTAACGGTTGGTCACCGTTCGTCGTTGTGTGGCCTTTTCTTGGCTCCTCCCTTTAGCTAGCTACTTCCTCGTTGCTCGGTAAATCGTAAGCGGGTAAACGATGCGATTAATGATTTTATGGTTGAATTTCAGTGCTGTTCTCTGTCGTTATTAAACGTCCCAGTCGTTTGCCGTTTCCATCGGTAGCTTTGTCTTTCTCTCTCACTCTTTCTTCCTACTGTATGTTACATACATATGTATATACGCATATACGTATAAATACGAACTAACATGTGTAGTGATCATCGAGATACGTTAGAAGGAGACAAAAAAAAAAGAAAAAAAAAAAAAAACCGAGTGGCCGTGAAATTGGTCGCAGAGCAATCACTGAAACTACTATTATTAACATCATCCATGATCATTAAGGTTGCGCTAGTGTGCTTTGAATCTCAACGAGATTCGACGTTACTCAATCATCGTCTCTCCTTTATATAAAAAAAAAAAAAAAAAAAAAAAAAAAACGCTACGAAATCTTAATCTGCTCGATCCAAGAAGTTAATCTTTCATGTCTACATATATATATATATATATATATATATATATATATATGTACACATCACGTACTATAAACGTATATATAAATGGAGAAAAAAAAATATCAATATTGTAGCTTCTTGGGTGAAAAATTCCGTTACACAATAATTCAACCGATAAATATTGCTATCTCTTACGATCATAAGCGTAAGTATCCATATGCGTATCCTGGATACGATGTTAGACAGTTACGTGGAAAAATAAAAATAGTCGCTAGCAATCGTCGTTTCCCGTTTTCGCTCGTAAAAAAACGAAACGAAGGGAAAT
Source organism: Vespula pensylvanica (assembly GCF_014466175.1). NCBI lineage: Eukaryota > Metazoa > Arthropoda > Insecta > Hymenoptera > Vespidae > Vespula > Vespula pensylvanica. The sequence goes on along the minus strand of NC_057690.1, from coordinate 2,524,085 downwards.
AAAGGGAGTATAACGGCGTTCAATTACATTCGGGCACGCACGCATTATTGTCGAGTTCTTCTAAAACGATGAGAAAGAAAGAGAAAGAGAATAAGAAATAAAAGAAAGAAGTCCTGTGTCGATTCGTATAAAAAAAAAAAAAAAAGAAAGGGAAAAGAAGAAAGAAACGATTGAGATCGTAACGTTCAAAATAATTTTTCCTTTTTTTATTCGATGAAATTACGCAGAAAAATTGTCAATCGATCGATCTAGTCAAGAATAGAATGCGATTAGACAAAGGACAATCCATTCTCCTGTCTTAAGAAACTTTCGTTTAATACGATACGTCGGTTAGATTGTAACAATAAGATTTATCGCGTGATCATAAATATTCTTACGTAACAATTATCACGATAAAATAATAATTGTTGAAATAATAATAAAAAGAAGAAGAAGAAGAAGAAGAAGAAGAAGAAGAAGAAGAAGAAGACGAAAGAATCGATGGAACTTATTGGATTTTTATCCAATTACCACTCTAATCTTGGTTATACACACATATATATACACACGTACATAAGATATATACATTAATCATTTAAGATATAATTACGTGCTGCTTAATAAAAGAATTATAATAATTAAAAATTACTTACATCGAAAGGAAAAGTATAAAAGTAAAGTTAAAATTTATCGTTGGGCTTCGATCTTCGAACGATGTTGATTCTTCTACGACGTACCTACGACTAATGAGCTAAACGAGAATACGAAGATCGAAATACGAAAGAAACGTAAACATTGAGATCATCATTGAGAACATCTACGATCGAGATTGTATAGAACAATAAATATGTTTTTCTTTTTTCGATATAGTTCAGTGAGGTGTATGAAATACGTAGAATTATATAGAACAATAAATATGTTTTGCTTCTTTCAATATAGTTTAGTAAAGTGTACGAAATACGTACGACGTATATCAATATATACGGAATAACCATTATCTTTACTTTGTTTGTTATCTCTCTATCTCACTCACTCTAATGTTTCCTGTATTTAACGAAGAAGAACAACCGAAGAGTCTTTCATTTAAAGGAGACACGTGCGCTCGAACAGTTTGATCGTTTTGAAACATAACAAGGACAGAAGGTATGTAAGTACGTCTTTCGTTCGATTCACGTCGACGCAATTGAGTCTCCGCAATTCCTACTTTCCCTCACTTTTTCCAAGAAACGAGGTAATACGATTGTGACAAAACTGTAAATTGGATATCGACCGAGCCAGAAAAGAGAGTCACCCGTTTCGGGTTGAGCCTAGCAAAAGTAATCAGTTTCGCTACCTTGACACAAGTGCCGGCTCGTACGTTTCTGTACCATGTTGTTTCTCGTTAGACGTAGAAAGTTAACTTAGTCTAATATTTTCCAATAATAGGTTAATTATATTTTTCGACTGTGCATATTAATTGTTCAGTTATTGTAAGGATAAATTCGTTTGAGAGCATAGGAGAAAAATCAAGATGTATTTTCTTTTTTTTTTTTTTTTCTTCACAAAGATTGAACGAACGTCGAAATATTATAGATATTTAAAAATGACTCACCGTACAGATAGTCGGCGTTTGTCCATGAATCCTATTGTTACTGTAAGGATTCTCCGATCCCTTTTGAACATCCTGATGAGATCTAGATGACAAAACGTTCGAACTGCTGACGTTGCTAGAATTTGCAACGTGACTGGTAGGCAGAGCCGAAGCGAGAGGTAAATCAGGCCGGAAGAACCACGTTGGCCACTGCAAACAAACGCGATAATTAACGATATCTGTTTCGTCTCCAAAATTTCTTATCGTCTCGAATTTAATCCGTCCACTTGTAATTTTTCATTTTTACGTTGTAAAGAAATGAAAGAAAAATTGTCTCGCCCGGACAGATTTCAAATTTATTGCGTTCGAAAGGATAGAAATAATATAATAAATATTTCAACGAGAAGATAAAGAGTCAAAGAAAAAGAGAGATAGAGAGTGAGAGAGAGAGGGAGAGAGAAAGGAAAAGATAAAAAAAGAACTGAAAGAAAAGTGTCGTCGTGTCGAAACTATGAACTAAAACTTTTTATCGTTAAAGAGGGAGAAAGTAAGAAAGAGAGAGAGAGAGAGAGAGAGAGAGAGAAAGAGGAAGACAGAGAAAAAAATATAGTTTGCTCGTCAATCTTGCAGCTCGTTTACAAGCACGAGTCCCGACGAAGTCATCTGCGTGGCATCGGCAGAACATCGCGGATGAAAGGTTCTTTAACCGGTAAGAAGAAAGACGAGAGGCGTTAGTATTCTCGCCCGAATGCGAGCCTTTCTAACAAAGATAGACGACACGAGCCGTCGACGACCCTGCGTCGTAGCCAAGACGTTGCTCGTTTCGAGGTCGTCGCGCGTGTGGTCCATTGTGTGAGTGTCTCTGGCGTGAAAAATAAGAGAGAAAAGAATTCTCGTAATCTTTGCCTTTTCTCATACGCGATAGGCGCCTCGAATCATTTTTTCTATTTTCTCTTTTTCTTTTCTTTCTTTTTTCTTCTTCTTGATATTACGTTGATTTGATGCGTACGAGGATAAATTAAAGAAATTTCTTTTTATCGAATTGATAGAACGATCTCAAGTGTAAAAAGAAAAAAAAAGGAAAGTGGAAGTAATGAATATTTTCGTGAGAAATGTATTAAATATAATACGGTATTATAAGTTGAAAATTTTTCGAAACAAAAAGATTATTTTCTTTCAGCGATAGTGGATGAAATTTATCGAATAAGAATTTTCTTTTCTAATTAATTATTTAATATACCTTACGCGTTGCTGCGAGGCAACAGGAAGAAGGAATACAACGAAGGAGGGAGGGAGAACGTGCAATCGTTGCCTATCCGTTGACACGTACCAATGCATCTACAACGTGGCTCGCCGCCAGGAGAAAAGGAAATATTTGTCAGCGAGTTGTTGACACGTGCGAATTATATTCTTTACCACGTGAGGTTATACCTACACTGATAATAGGCATTTACGAACTGAGGAAACGAAAGGTGTTTCATTTCATGAAATACATATATACATGGTGCTGCACGCCATGATTTTCATTCTGCTGATCTAGCATATTTACACAGACGAGAGAGACAGACGCATGTATATACACACACACACATATATATATTTATATATTTATATTATATATATATATATATATATATATATATTCGTAAATATATACATGCATAAGTAATAACATCATACTTTGTAGTCGACGACGAGTTTACACATTTTCCACATAACTCTCGTGGTTTCTTACGTCACCGTTCAACGAAACCTCCATAGCTCGACCATCCTAGAGATTTAGTTATTTTCAACCTCGACGTTCGAATATCAGGGCACGATTGAACACGACGCAATGGAAAGAGAGTCCAATCGGGGGCTTTAGGAAGAAGGAAGAAGAGAGGAACAGAGGGGTATAGTTTCGGGGTGGTCTGGCGAATGTCTCTTGTCGTTACCTCGGCCGCAGTTAACGCCAAAACCGAAATAATAAACTCCTAAAATTCGTGAGTTAACGTGCTCTACTTCGACGCTCGTGATTCTAATCGGAGCCATCGAATTATTTTCTGTTTATCGAACTGACATTCCACCAAACTGTAGGAAACAGTTTAACATATTCTATCTCTTTCTCTCTCTCTCTCTCTCTCTCTCTCTCTCTCTCTCTGTTTTCCATATTTAACAGGAAACATTTATCCGACCTTGATAAGACATAAATTTTAAGTAAAACACACTCGTCTAATTATAGTAAATATTTTCCCACTTTTTAAATTCCGAGTATTTCCTTTTTCCATTTTTATTCTCTTTTCCCGTTCTTCTTCTTCTTTTTGTTTTTTTTTTCCTTTTTACTCTCTTTGTTCAGTTTACATGGATAATAATTTTTCGAACGATAGAAGGTTCTACGTGTCGGCGCAAAATGTGGATACATACTAATCCGATAGACGAGATCGATGTTGTTTTTTGCAATAATCTATTTGCTACAGAGTTATAAGAACGTCGAAGAAAAACAATGTAGCGCAACGTTGGACGCTTTCTAACTGTTTGATTTGCCTCGACGAACGTGCCTATGAAAAACTTGTCCTTCCATTTCAGATATAAATGTGAAGCGGAAATCCTACTTTGCTTTTTTACGTGTATAAATATTATTAAATATGGCACTGTAGATTTTTAAATAAATTGCGCACAATAAATACGCACTAAGTTATAGGGAATAAATTATGGAGATAATCGAGAAGAGATAACGCTTGACGTTTTGAAAAGAAAACAAAAAAAAAGAAAAGAAAAAAAATTTAATAATTATAAAAACGATATAAGAAATGATGCTGGATCAAACACAAGGGGAGAAAAATAAAGAAGAAAAATAGAAACGATCACGTCCTTCTGGAACGTAATAAAACGGTTGATATAGAATGATTTTCTCTTTAATATCGTTCAAGAGAATGAAGTCACGAAAAGATACGTGTAATCATGGAAGGTCAAGAAACTATCGTAATTTCCTAGCTGTTCATCTCCTTCTGAGCTAGAATTACACGTGTTTTTCGGTAATAATGTAATTTTTTCTTCTCTTTTTTCAACGTTGTCAAAAGAAATGGACATTACGCCGGGCCAACGACAGCTGGCCAATGGGCGTTCGTTCGTTCGTTCGTGTTCCTAACATTGCTCGCAATGTCAAAGCGCCAGGATGCTCTAACGAGATAAACGCAAGTCAAACTACTTCATTAACGAAGCGACCTCGAAGAAAACGTTACGGAATTTATATCTTCTTTCATCGAGAACTCGAGAGAATTATACCACGTTCTCAACGTTCTTTTCGTAATAAATATACTTATGGGAATAATAAATCTGTTAATACGTTTTAATGCCTTATTATATGTATTATATATACATACATACATATATATATATATATATGTATATGTATATATATAAATCCCTTTTTAATCACTTATTACAGATACAAATTTATAAATGATCAGTGAAATAGATAATATACAGATTGATTAATACTAAACGAATAATTTTATGTTATGTTAAAATTGTTAGAAAAAGATTCGTAAATATAAATTTTCGAGAAATCGATCATGTTTCGTATATTTATACAGTAGATGAAAAAAGTTTTTATCTATTAACTTCCTTCTCGTTTTCTTGCGAAAAGAAATAATCTACAAGGTACCTATAACATCATTGAATTTCAGCCTTACATCACGAATCATCATCATCATCATTATCATCATCATCATCATCATCATCATCATCATCATCGTCATCATCATCGTCATCGTCATCGTCATCGTCATCGTCGTCGTTGTCGTCGTCATTAAGATGACCACAACGTGAAGAGGCATGCCGAACGATATCTCGAAAATATCTTCCTCGACGATAAGTGAAAATTACGTTCGCCCATTGCGAGCTATCGAGTGCGAGGGGAAAGAAATAAATGCGGAACCTTCGGGCAATGCGTTTCGGATATGCTGCGGAACGAAAGTGTACGGAGAAGGGGGATAATTACGCGTTTTACCGAACATTACACTTACGTCGAGGCAATTTCGCGACAGGTATCAATTTCGTAGCGACACGCTACCGCCGAGTGCAAGAGGGATATATGTATAGTATATTTTCAAAGAGACGAAGAATAAGACAAAGAGAAAAAGAAAGAGAGAGAGGGAGAGAGAGAGAGAGAGAGAGAGAGAGAGAGAGAGAGCAAAAGAGAAGGAGAAGGATGATGACCAACGTCGTCTAAAAGCATGCCGAGGTTCAACCTCGTGTGCGACCTATGCAAATCTACGACGTACGATTTGCTATAGCTTCGATGTACCTATCTATAGATATACTTACCTATATATATATATAGACGCATACATATATATATATATATGTACGATAAAGCTTTACTTACAACACTCATAAATACGAATAATCCATGGTGTAGTTACTTTTGAAGTAATGCCGTAGGCTCGTATGGTTACTAATTTCTTAGTTTTTTTTATTCCCCTAATAAATCAGTCGTACCGTATTCTTTTTTCTTCTTCTTATTTTTTTTTTTCGTTAATCCATAATTATTCTTTCTGAAAGGATTCTTTTAATAGATTTCTTTTTTGTATGAAATTACAAATGCGTTTCGAAGTGTAGGGTGTGTAGAAAATATTTTCTTTTGAAGTTGTCCGAAGTGCAAGAGATTACGACAATGAGATTGTCGCATGCAAGCGACCATCACGTGTACGCGCAAACTCGTGTTTCGTGTCACGTAATTACGCGCGACAAAACGCTCGAATTTGTAGTTTAAACGCGACGACAAAACGTCCAACGTCATGCTATCAAC
>NC_057690.1:2492744-2512744 GCF_014466175.1 Vespula pensylvanica | reverse complement strand
GAAGTAACTCGTATTATCGGATGGTAAGATCTTTAGGAACAGGTCTACGACACGAAGTAAGAAGAGGCAAATGTAAAGAGGCTAATCGAAAGACGTGGAAAGGCAAGATCATTCGAACCGGAATCCTTCATATACGTACACGTATACAAATACTTAAGCAACGTAAGTTGTACATATACAGATGGCACGTGCGAAACGTATCTTGCGTTTTCCTGTCATTCCGCATCCTATCAGTTTTATAACTACAACCATCGATCGATGAAAGAGAGAGAGAGAGAGAGAAAGAGATAGACTCGCACCTGTCAAACCGTCATTACCGATAACACCATCCTTTTCTAGACTATGTCATTGAAGCAGGGAAACGCGATGACGCGGCTTCTCGATATTAGAACGTACCTACTGCTATCTTCCAAGATAACGTTCAACGAGCCACGTAATTCAACGTCTTGGCGTTGAGAGGATATTTTTTCCTTCCTTTTTTTTCTCGTTTCTTAGATCAGAACAAGATCGTCGGCATCCGTGTGCTCTTTGAAAATGTCGCTAAACCTGTCTTCGTAATATACTCACTAACCATTAAACGTTCGCACGATTGCTACGTTCTTCCATCTAACACGAGGGATATCATGAGGATTCCGTTGAGACTAAAATACGTATATGACCTTTAATCTAATTCGTAAGATTTCTAATCCCTCGTTATTTCTGATAAAATTAAAAAAAGAAAAAAAAAAGAAAAGAAAAAAAGCATGATCTAACCACACAAATAATTACAATTTATGCGAAGTAAATAAGTAGGTGCGTTCGAAAGCGTGATTTTAACAGAAGCTTTGCGAATCTTATACAGTATATACTACACAGTATGTGTATCGTACTATACTCCAACGTACAGTACAGTACAGTATTACACAGTACATGCATTCATCGAATGAAAAGCCGAGTAGAAGAAACACGACGAGTCAATAATCGGTAGTAAGAAATCGGCATATCGGTCGGCATATCGAGCCAGTGGTCCATAGTTCGCGAAGGAAGGGATACGAAATTAATAGTGTCTATGCGCGGGAACAGGACGAGAGCGAGAGGCATTATCGTTCCTCGTTTGGGCATTGGGAGCGTGTAAAGGCATGATGCAAAGCCGAAGCGGCACGGTCCAGTTCAAAGCGACGATCCACGCCACCATTGCCGGACACGCCAGGGGCGCAACAGCTTGATACATCGTTACACGCTGTTCCTTCCATGTGCCCTTTCCATGCAGCATCCCTATTCCTCTCTTCGTCTCTCTCTCTCTCTCTCTCTCTCTCTCTATCTCTCTCTCTCTTTCTCTGACGATCACTTGGATCCCAAAGCTCGAGTTCAGCCATTCCCTTTTCAAGTCCTTACGATCGACCTAAGCCAAAGAGCCGACCGTTCGACGTAATTATTTTCTGTCCATCGAGAATGATCGCCTGCTCGCACCTATACCAAACTCACCTTCCCTTTCTTATTTCTTACTTTCTTCTTGCTGTTTATTTTTTCTTCTTCCTTCAAATTTTTCTTTTAATATTCTCTCTTTTTCTTTCTAATTCGTTCCTCCTTCGAAGCGATACGTACAAGCTCGAAAAGATAGGGAGAGGAAGTTCGCGCTTGGATAAAATCCGGAGATTAATATTTCTCATTCGTAGAGATGAACTACAAAAAAAAAAAAAAAGAAAAGAATAAGGTGTCTTTTAAATACGATACAGAGGGCGTTTGTTATTTCGTTAATTTTTCGTTTAATGATTCACTGAAACGCCATCACTAATCGAATGAAAAAAGAAAAGAAAAGAAAAAAAAAATAGAAAATATACAAGTCCGTTTCATTGTATTTGAGAGATCACATTTTCTTCTTTCATCGTCGAAGGTCACAGTCAAAGCTGTTAATATAACTCGGGCAGCAAGACACTGTGTCCCCGGTTCGCAACAGAACACAGAGGATGTAGGTACTCGAACGATTTAAAGACCGGGTGGATCGCGTGGGCGACGACTGCACGCCTGCCTCCATGGTGTAAAAGCGAGTTTTACGGCGCGAGCGATGCCGTCTATCGTGAGATCGTATTAGACCTCGGCGCCTTCCCTTTTTAGTTCTTCTTCCCGCGGCTTTAGACCGTGCTCGTAAGTACGCGAGCCCGAAAGGTATAACAGGGATATTATGAGAAAGGATGCTTTTCTCATAAATATTTTTCTACCTTCCGCTGAACGATCTTCTTCTTTCTTTGATTCTTTTCTTTCCTTTTCTCTTTCTTTTTCTTTGTTTTTTATTTTTGTTGCCCTCTATCTCTCTCACTCTCTTATTTTCCTTTCCGTTATCCTTTTACCAAGTTGTAAGATTAAAATGTATGTTAGAGAATAAAGCGATGATACAATGCTGTTTGCAAAGAAAATTCAGTAAAACTAAAGCAACGAAATATTTTATTATATGGTTTTAATTATTCACTTACTTTCGTTTGTCTCATTCAATTTCTGGAATTCGTATTTCCTCGTAAATTTTTATCTTTTTCTCCTTTGACATTTTTCCTCAATAAAATCAGCTCTTTTTCTCTTCTTCTATCATAATTTATCTTATATCTCGTATACAATCTATGTACATACTATGTAGATATGATTGTTCGTTTGAAGACGGTATTGAAAAGTCTTAAGGGAAAGATGATTTATGTCTGATAATAGCCAACGATAAATCTTCTCGAGTATCTTAGGAAAACGAAGGAAGAGGACCAAGCGTTTAAGAGTGGATCTGTGGTGAATTTTTAAATTACGGTGTACGCTTGTTCGGACGACTTCCAAAACGTGATACCGTAACAGGTGTAGAAAGAAAAAAAAGAGAAAAGAAGCGGGAGGAAAGAAACAAAAAAACAGAGAGAGAGAGAGAGAGAGAGAGAGACAGATAGAGAAGTAAAGAGAGAGAGAGAGAGAGAGAGAGAGAGAGAGAGAGAGAGAGAGAGAGAGAGAGCAAAGGAAATTACAGGAATACGTGCTTACTACGGTCAAACGGTCTCAGGGACATCGAGAAGTCGACTTTCCGCGCATCGTTTTATGGAGGCATCAATTACTTTAATATCCGTGCTTGGAATATCGACGCGAGTACGCCTCTTCTTCTTCTTCTTCTCTTTCTTCTTCTTCTTCTTCTTCTTCTTTCTCCTCCTTATCTTCTTTCTGCTCTCGCTTCGTGCACGTCGATCGGTTGGTAGGTGTCGGCGCTCGTAAAGAGCTCGGTCCGTGCCCTTTGTGGCGTAATCGGCACGGCCATGGAACACCACGCTCGGATTATAATAATGTTTACTATGCGACTATGACTCCGCGTACATTTAATGGCGCCATAAAGAATCGATGGGTCGTGTTTGACCAGGGTACCATAGATACGAATGAACGGAGAGAAAGAAAGAGTGTGTGTGTGTGTGAGAGAGAGAGAGAGAGAGTAAGAGAATCGAACCATACTCTAAAAGTACGGTCCTTATAGGACTATATAAAGGGCACGAGGCACGAAGCGGAAGAGCATAAGCACATTCCGATAAATGCGCTTTATCCAACACGGGAAAATAAACGCAGGTTTCTGGCCGTGTACCTACTAACACACACTCATGTCGCTTTGTTCGACTAATTAAACGTACCTAAGTTCGCAAGCCTCGCGAATTTATGAGAAGCCTTATGTTAGCGAACGTCGAAGTAACTCGATTAAGAACGCTCGATAACTTAATGACGCCTCTCTCTCTCACACTCTCTCTCTCTCTCTCTCTCTCTCTCTCGCTCTTACGAGCGAAACGAGCGTGCCTTTGTCATTGTAAATAATGGGAATAGTGCAATAAATAACATCGTTGCGTCTTCAGACGGTTTTAACGTCGATGTGCTTTACGACTTTTATCTCTTGTCTCTCAATCGGTTATTCCACTTTCTATGGGCTACCTAAGTGATTTGTTACGTTTAGTTTAGTTATATACATTTAGTTCAATAATCATTTACATTTTATTTAAATTTATTCAGACCAAACTCCATTTTAGTTTGGGTTTTTATATTTGTGCATATATACGCACAGGTTTACACAACGAACTTTTTTCTTTTTCTTTTTCTTTTTCTTCTTCCATTTTTAACGAGTAAACGTAAGGAAGTATATTTACTCGATTTCTACGATTAAAGAGTTTCTACGAAATTATCGACTTTCGAAACGGTCGTTCTACGCGAGGTTTCTCCGCGTTTCCATTGTGTTCGATGAAAAAAATACATACGTACATATATATACATATATATATATATATATATATATATATATATATATATATATATTCCTGGACATAGTCGAGATTGAAAATTTTGCCTGGGGTTGGAATTTCTCTTCGATCGAAATAAAGTTGACTCTTCGAATGGGAGTTGCAACTTCATCGCAAGTTATTTAATACGTAAATAATAAATATCAAAATATTACATAAATGTAGTGATCGAATAAGGGACATCGTTACGTTCGTTTAGGTTGAGAAGACGCTTAAAAGGTAATTCGTGAAAGGAAACATGAGAAAAGTCTTGTAACCGTTTATTACCGGCGCCGAACGTAAGAGGAATGTTTTAAAACGACGTTGTGCCTTCAGGGGACACGATTATGAGTTACAATGTAATGGCGATTTATAGCACAGTAATGTCAAAGGAACCTTCTCTTTTCTCAGCTACGCAATACCGCCGTAGCAACGTTTCATTTCACGAGGTAATAAGTCTTTTCGCTTAGATCCTTAAGAACGATTTTTCTTTCATTCGAAATTAACCAAATCACTTTAGAATTATTACTTTGATCATTGAAAATATTATTTTCATTTTTCTTATAATTTCAAATAGACATTTTACCTATGCCAAATGTTTCTTTCTTTTCATTAATAGATAATTACAAATATCCTCTTGCAATTTGTTGTTTCTTTCGACAAAATTAATCTAATCATAATTCATTATTCATCCACTTGAATCGTATTAAATTGTAATAATTTTTTTATAGAGAAAAGAAAGAAAGAAAAAAAAAATAAAAACGACAGAAAAAAATATCTGCAGAAAGATTAGGGAGAAGACATTTTTGTTAAGGAATCACGTCGAGGTTATAGGATATCCCCGAAAGAAAAGACCGTTGAAAGGACTCGACGAGAGGACGCGTAGAGAGGGAATCGTCACGCCACGTCAGAAGGAGGGCATAACGAAGAATAAATAATTAGCGTGCGGCTTCGGGACTGCGGTTTAGTCGCGCACGCGCGCCCTGTCGTGAGCACGTCGGCGACTGACGTCCTGTCCTTTAATAACATCCTGAGGGCTGCGGCCTTCCAATTCTCTTTTCTTTTTTCTCTTCTTTTTTTCCTTTTTTTTCCCTCTCTTTTGGGCTTTCTTCCGTTCGCCACATCGAATTATCTACGTTGCACAGAAGAAAGAATGAAATTGTTTCGACGCGTTAAATGATTTCTTGAAAAGTTACCCGATCGACATTATCGACATTATTTTTTTTTTTTCTTTTTTTACGTTCGAACGATTACATTTTGAGTATGTCTGAATTTTGTATGAATGATGAAAAATTCAGTAAATTGCGAGATCTTTTTATTTTTCTTGTTTCACATACTCGGGCGCGTATAAGGGAAAAATGCGTAAAATTAGAAAATAAAGAGAATTTTTATTCTCAACAAAGCGGATGTAAAATATTACAGACTCTGATCATTTAGCTATTACCCGATTTCCAATAAATATAACACGCTTTGCAGTCTATTTTTGGATTTTTACCAAACATCTAATATCTAATGGAATATAAGAATGGTATCTAAGAATGTAATCGAACTATTAAATGTCAAGAAATAAAAATTATCGAGATTATTCCATTACGAAAATAAACAAAACGATATGATAGATATCTGAGAATTTGTTAAAAAGATAAAATAAATAAAGGACTCTAGTCATCCCCCTTTTCTCACCATTTCGAATGCAAACGATGAAAGCATCATTTTCTCTTTACTCTCTGCTCGATGACGATAAAGCGATCGTCGATCGGCTGTCGAATAGCCAAGAGTTGAAATATAAAAAAAAGAGTACGTTTGGCATCGCGGACAGCGATCCAGAGGAAAACCTGGGGACGGTCGGCGGCAAAGCGTGATGTGAATAAACGCGCGCCATTAATAATTCATGTGCCACAAAGTGACACAGAGAGAGAGAGAGAGAGAGAGAGAGAGAGAGAGAGAGAGAGAGAGAAAGAGAGAAAGAGAGAGGACTGCTCGTGATTACGCGCGATATCGAGAGTCAACTCGTAGGTAGGTATACACGTCTCTGTATACGTATGTATATACATACGGTAGGGTATTATAAAAGCCACAAGTGTTACATTGCACATCGTTCCTACGTTTCTACCTAGCGATCGTCGCGTGTCATTGAAATTCCCTGCTTTTCACGCTAATAAAACACTCTTTTTATAATACACCAGAGCCCGCAAAATCTCTGCCCTACGGACTATCATTTCTGTAAATGGAGAGTTTGACGAGTTTGTGAAAGGGAAAATTGAATGCAAATCGATATAGGGAAAAGATCATATCTGAAATAATTCCCAGGATACAGTGAATACGTACAGTCGATTTGTATAAATTTCTGATAAACTCTTTTGATAAATATTCTATCTGTATGTATGTATAATAATGAATAATATAAAAATGATATAATTATCTAACCAACATTTGATTCGTTTCATTAGAAAATACAGATTCCTTTCTAACGCATCTAATTAAGTTTTCATCTATCTTAAATTGAAAGACAAGGATATTGTTTAACCATCATCATCATCATCATCGTAGTCATCGTCATTATAACATCCCATCAACAATACCAAATTTTCAATTACACGATGATCTAGAACACGGTAGATACTCTCATAGTTAAGGGGAAGAAAAAAAGAAAAAAAAAGAAACACACAGATAGTACCTATCTACTAATTTTGTAAGTCGTGTTTGTATACGATGAAAAGCGTGGCGAGGGTAGCAAGGCCATTCTCAGACCGTTCTCATTTTCTCGGCACTGTGGCTACGAGACGAATCGAATCGTACGGGGCCTGGCATGCCCCTCGAAACTGGCCCCATAGCGGTGCCATGTGCTGCCGTAGGTCTGCCTGCCACTCGATCGAACGCCCTTCAGGTAGAAAAACGCATCGGTCGGCTAATACACGCATCTGGCGAGCGGAACCACCCCTTCCACCATTTCCAACCACCCCTTTTACCTTTCCTCCTTTCTTTTCTCTTTCCAACGACTCTGGTATTTGTAAATCGCCACGGTTTTTATACTTAATATACCATATAGATGACAGGTTTTACTTTTAGTAAAAAACTAAAAGCTGATCTATTATAAACTCAACGTATACACGTTAAGAATGGAATTATAAAAGAAAAGAGAAAAGGAAAAGAAAAAAGATCGAGAAACAAAGGAAATACGCCTATATCTATGTAATTAATTTCGAAATAAAAATTACAATGTCTTCTCAGCGAGAATCTACGATATATATTATATATATATATATATATATATATATATATATTACTTCGTTGTGTAATAAAGTATATACCTATAAAGAAAAAAAGATTATTAATCCGAAACAAATGATCCAATAGTATCAATATTATCAAATCCATACGATAGGAATTATTTTTTGTTTGCTGAATAAATAGTAGTAGAAAAGACATTGATACAAAATCCTGGATAGAAACGATCCCATCTGGAGTTCGGGAGACTGCGCCTATCTAAATAAGCACAGGTGTGCCATTTTTGCCGAAGGCAATAGAAATTTATAGACTCCTTCGCGCCTTCGTGGTAACGCGAATCGATACTCTTGGTTATACATCGGCGACAAACGAAAAGGAAAGAGAGATAGAGTAGGAATCGAAGAAAAGGAGGCCCAAAGGGATCGGCTTCGATTCAATGCCCTTATTCGTTCTGGATATACGTTACTTGCTAAGTGTTATCTCGATACAGGTGCGTACGTCCGAGGATGGAAGATGAACGATCGTTAAAGAGAGGAAACACTATGCAGATGAGAGTATACACGGACTTCTCTAGTATACTATTTCTGTCTCTCTTTATCTCTCTCTCTTTCTCTCTCTCTCTCTCTCTCTCTCTCTTTCTCTCTGTCTGTCTGTCTTTCTTCTTCTCTTTACTTCTCAACGATACATACATTCCAAACACTTTGAGAACATCGATGGCTCCCGCGCGATTCGAAAGACTCGCTTCTAACACCTACCACCTAGAAGAGTCTACTTCTTTTGGAATAGAATCCGCCCAGAGATCGAGAATCGAATGTAAAGAAAGAGCCCATCGGATAGCTCGTATATCCTTCGTCGTTAAAACGGAAAGTGGAACGTGCTATTCCCCCTTTTATTTTGCCGATCTTCACGTTCAACCAATCGAGATATGTAACTATAGTTATAGCGTATTTGTGCTTACAGTACAATTTCTAAGTACATTGATACACATGTGTGTGTGTGTGTGTATGTATATAAAAGATGCCGTAAGTTGTATATCTTATCTGTTAGAAGATACCTATTTCTCGTAATAAATACGATATTTATTCAAACTGATTACGTATTTCATCGTCGTTCATCAATTCTGAAAAAAAAAGAATAATCGAATATATCATAAATCGTTAAAAGGGTGTATCTAACGGGTAAGTATCTTGATTGAAATTTTATCGAAAGTATCAGAAGTAAGAGAAGTCCACAGCATCGAGGAAAGACGAGCGTCGTACGTCGCAAGAGAAGCTCGTAAATTCAAGAGAACTCGAGTGACCGCTAAAGAAGCCATCGATCTCGTTCCATCGATAATCCGATGCCGGTGGTATCGACAAGGTCTACACACATATCTCTTTAGCCTTCCCTTCGTCAAGGTGCCGGGTCCTTCCCGGAGGGCCGAAACCGACGCACGATCCGCGTAATCACCGTAATTTCGTCCAGCGTGTCGTAATTTTTGAGCGGACGGTCATAGGAACGGTTTCATTCGATTTCATTTAATACCAACGCGTAGGTATACCTATACCCTTCGGGCATGATCCTCCTTACTCTATATTTCTCGTCTCTCTCACTCCTCTCTCCTCCCCTCCTTCTCTCTCTCTCTCTCTCTCTCTCTCTCTCTCTCTCTTTCTCTCTGTCTTTCTCTTTCCCTCTCTTTCTTTCTTCTCTTTATTTTACGATAGGTAATTTGGAAAAGAGGAGAAAAATAAAAAGAAAAAACTGTAGGAATAAAAAAACTTCGAAAAACAAAGAGGAGAGAGAAAGGGAGAGAGAGAGAGAGAGAGAGAGAGAGAGAGAAGGAGAGAAAAAGGAAGGTGCAACGCGCTGTCCGTCAAAACGTTATTCTCTCTACTCTAAACCATTGATTAGCGTGAGCTGAATTAATAAGATTAATGAACACGATACACTGCTCGCTTTTACGAACGGCGAGTTTCACTTCCGTATCGGCACGGCGGCCCTGTGCGAAAATGCTCGAGTTACGTCGCCGAAGTATAATGGATAATAAGCGAAAACGAGCGCTTTAACTCCTCACGACTTTCGATCGCCCACTTTTTTTCGATTGAAGGAGTGATCCAAGTAGATTGGATCTCATCTAATATAAAACGAACCGGTTCATCGGTTGAATCCCATCGAATTACGAGGGACGATCCAATTTCTAAGGAAATACATATTGTTTTTTTTTTCTCTTTCTTTTTTGTTTCGTTTTGTCTCGTTTTAATCGTAACTTCGATTCCTGCGGTCGAGTTCGGATCCATTTTGCTTTCTTTTTTTCTTTTTCTTTCTTTATCCTTCTTTTTCTTCAGTAATCAGTCGAAACGTTTACGTTAGATATTTTTTAATAAGAGAAAATGAAAAAGAAAAAATGAAAGTTAGAATCTCTCGAGAAAGATAAAGCGTAAAGGTAGGAGAGGATAACTCACGGGTATCGATGGTTGCAACCCACGAAGAGAAGCCGTCGCGTTGCTCCACTTTCGTTGTTGCCTGTTTTGATATTGTCCGGTGGTCCTGTAGATGCTATTGTTCTGATGATTAGGACCGTAAGGAGCACGTTGTGGCACGGACGACGGTCTGAAGGGTGGATAGGATAAGGATGGATAAGCCGATGCCTTAGCTCGATGATAATCGTCAAAGCATTGCTGCTGTTGTTGCTGCTGATGGTGATGATGGTGATGATGAGAAGGAAGTGAAGAAGGATGATGAGGATGAGGAGGTCGATGATGATGATGATGATGATGATGATGATGATGATGATCACGAAGGTAGCCGTCGTTTGTGAGCGCGGATACCGCCATCCTATAAGCTGCGTGTCGATCGTGCGACGATCGTTCTCGATCGTGATGATCCTCGTGTTTAGGCTCGTCGATACGTCTACTCGAGAAAGCATCCGGTAAGCGCGGAGGTGGTGCGCTCGTAGGTGGTCCATAAAAACGAGGAAAACCGAAAGTCGAATTTGTTATATCGGGACGTTGATAAACTCCTCCTGTCCCTCCTCCTCCTGCTGTTCCTGTTCCTGTCCCTGTTCCTCCTCCTGTTCCTCCTCCTCCTATCCCTTGACAGTGAGCGGGATAATCAGAGCTCTCGAATTTTCCGAGAAAAGCTTCGGGTTTTCGTTCGTAACCGTAGTCCAAATCCGGACGATGATGATAATCATTTCCTCGTGATTCGGGCTTAGATTCGTAACCTTCGGTAGGCTCCGGCATCTCCAGCTTCACTTTCACTCTGCCGTTATCGAGCAGCTCGCTGCTAATAGTTCTGTTGTCGCTCGACGGCTCGCACTTCACCTGCGGAGACCTTGCACACGGACTCCTCCGCTGATCCAAATCCCCTTCGCAGCCACCCACGCTAGCTTGCTGCATTTTCTCCACGATGTTCTCTCTTTCTCTCAGGTGTCGGATCGACACTCCTTCGTCGATAATCTCATCGTTCTCTTCACCAACCTGAAACGTTGAACGATCTTCCGTGCCACGTGATTCGTGCATCAAAGTACGATCTAAAAGAAAGCATGTCTGGGGACTCTAAATTAAAAATCAAAATCCACCAGGAAAACGATAAGAAACGTCGTTTCTCCGTCGTCATCGTTTTTCTTCCGAAATTTCACGACATTTCAGGCGCAAATGGGATTCCACGAGAGGCGAACGTTTCTCCATTTTTAGGACAGATCAAATAGAAAAGGCACTTCCTTCGCATAACACACCTCCAAAATTCTAACTTTTCGGTAGTCCGACGATGTTAGGATAGGTGTGTATGGTGGGGGTGACGAAGCGAAAGAGGAGGAGAAGTTGGCTGGGGTTGGAGAGGGGGAGGACAAGGGCGGCGTGACAGTTTCCTCGGTGTCACGTGTCCCCGACCTTAGGCCCCGCCTACGAGAACAATTTTCCTGCGGCCGAAAGGTAACGCCGGTCTTGGTTTCTCTCTCCTCCGTGGCAAAGCACATTCGTCCTGTCATTCGCTGAAATTAAACAAATCGCAACCAAGTCCAAGTCCAAGTCCGTACGAATTAGCATAGTCACTGATATCGTTTTTCTTCTTAAAACAAGGGATCGCTCGCTCTATCGTAGGATTAGTATTCTAATATGGTGCGAGAGGAACAGAGAGAAAGAAAGAAAAGAGGTAGAGGTAGAGGGAGAAGGAGAGGGAGAAAAAAGAAGGAACTGTCACTAGGTGGTGCCTTTTTTCTTCGTCCCACTTTGTTCGTCGGCTTGTCTCTCTCGCACGCACGCACAGCCTGTCCCACTCCCGTTATCCCCACCTTTCTCAAGCGGCGACAAATCAACGGGCTTGAGGCAGAGCACACGACACACACTAGGAGCGAACGCGGCACGGTCAGTGGACGGTCGGGCGTGCGCGCGCGCGCACGACACGACACGACGCGAGGACAACACGAGAGAAGATAGATCGACGACGAAGAGACTCCGCGTCGTTCTCGAACGATCGAACTTTTCAACGTTCGGTCAGCTCGAACGTTGGGTACTATAATCCATCGCGATGCCGTCCTTCGTCATCTTCTTCCTTTCTTCTTCCTTTTCCTCTTGGAATCTCTCGTGAGCCGTTGGAGCTCTTAAAGCCGACGGTACGACGTTCGCGAGAACCTTGCGAAACGAGTAGCTCTCGTCGAAGTACCGCCTTCGCTCGCTTCCTCGCTTGCTTGCTCGTTCGCTCTCTCACTCGCCGGCTATTTTTCGATCGATCGGCACGCGCGCGCACATCCAGAACGACACGACTGGTCGTCGTCGGTCGTCCGTATTCTCGTTCTCGTCTCGTTCTTCGTAGGACACACCGTGAGAAAAAGATGAAGAAAGAGAGCGAGACAGAGAGAGAGAGAGAGAGAGAAAGAGAGAGAGAGAGAGAGAGAGAGGTGGGAGGAAGAGAGGAACAGAGAGGAAGAGAGAAAGAGAAAGATAGAGAATAAACGAGAAAATTAGAGAGAGAGAGAGAGAGAGAGAGAGAGAGAGAGAGAGAGAGAGAGAGTGAGTGATAGTGAGAGAGAAAGGGAGAGAGAGAGCACATACGTAAGGAAGCCGGGCTCGGTGAGCTGATCGCGTACGAGTTTCGTTCCACGCAGCGTGAAACTTGGCGGAGGTGCGCGGCCACCACCAAGAGACGGAAACTCACGAGTATTGCCGAGAACGGCCGAACTACGATCCATATCTCCATCTCTGTTCAACACTCTTCCACTTCGTTCTTTCCTCCTTGCTCCGACCAGTTCGTCTCTATCTCTCTCTCTTTCCTTCTTCACTACCCTACTCTACCTTCGTACTTTGCCGCCTCCCGCTTTCCGCGAACGCGTATCAACCGTGCAGACCCACGAAGTGGGTTCACCTTTTGTGAGACCCCCCGTACACCTCTGCCTTCGATATACATGTATATAGATCGTGTGTATGTAAGAGGGAATGCTCAATGCGTTACACGCACACAAACGGACATACACATGCACATACGCGCGCGCACACACACGCTTATCCCGAGTAGGTATCTGTCGCTGGAGATGGATAGGTCGTTGACGAGTCTTATGATCTTATTTTTAGTACCTGCTTCCAATCTTTTGTGGTCTGATTTTTGAATGCACCTAAGTACTCTCGGACCAGTTTATTTTTAATGCGTAACTCGGTACAGGCAATTAGAATTTAATGTACGTATTAGAAATATAGACTCTAAGTATTGAATTGAAATGATTGTTTTACGATCTCACTGTTCGAGCCTATTATTTATTATAATCAATAATCGATGCCAATCGTTGCCACTATTATAATACAGATATCAAGAGACGAAGCATCAATTAACTTTTCCATCGACCGTAACAAGCAATTGGATTTCCAATTTTTCATCGATCGCAAGTGCTACGTCTACCGGTAAGCAATATGTAAAAAAGAAAAAAAAAAAAGAAACGTCACGATCTTCAGCTTGCCGTGTGGAAAACAAAGGTAGACTTGGATGAGGAGGACTCCAGATCGAACGTCTGGATCGCTAAAAGAAGGAAGCGGTACATTTTAACGGACTCTCTCTCTCTCTCTCTCTCTCTCTCTCTCTCTCTCTTTCTCTCTTTCTTTTTCTCTTTCTCTTTCTCTCTTTTTCTCGGGGCTGGCAGGTAAATCGTTGGAACCGTAGAACATATACCAGTTCTACGGGGTGAGGCGAAACAAAAGGAGAAGAAAGTGGAGGAGGAGAAGGAGGTGGAGAAGAAGGAGAGAAAGAGGGGGAATAGTACCTCCGGCTCCCTTTTCGATCTCTCCGAGCACGTCGATGTATATATATATATATATATGCAGGTAGTATACTATATAGTATACATGGCCGCAGCCCCTGGACTCGCGAGAGAAACGCGTCGAACACGGTGCGTTCGTGTATGCACTTTCGCAGCGGGATGACTGGTGAGAGAATTCAATTTCCGTCGTCGTTATCGTTGCTTCCATCAGACTTCTCGTCGTTCCTCTCGATTCGAATCTCCCGGTGAAACAATCGTTTCCATCCCCGAAGATGAGACGATCGAACGAAGCTTTCCTTTGTATTTTTTTTTCTTTCTTTCTCTCTCTCTCTCTCTCTCTCTCTCTCTCTCTCTGTCTATCTCTGTACCAGTGTCGGAGGGACGTCACGTTGAGTGTCTGCGATTGAAAAAATGTCGAGACTTACCTACGGGGAACGTTTCGTTGTTAGAGAGATTGCAATTTCACGAGAAGCAGGGTCGAGCCCTCGTCAACTGGCCGATCCGGCCAACTAAGCGAATTACGTTTTACGACTCGGCAAATATAGTCCTCGTTACGCAATAGGTCTACGCTTCCCAGCTGTCCGATCAGTGGTTTCAAAAAGAACGCTAGGGTGTACTTATTTACGTGTGTAGTTAATTCACAGGAAGGAAGAAAAATGAGTAACGCGAGTATTTGGACGTTTACGTTGGATCTATCCTGTGGTATTCTTATCTTGTTACATATTTCCATAAATGAAAAAATGGAAAAGAAGGAAACAAGAAATGAGATAAGAAGGATCATCCGTCAAATCAAGATCGGTCATTTTAGAAACAGCATACCTAGATAAATAAAACATATTTGATCGATATATATATATATATATATATATATATATATATATATATAACGAACGAAACTTGATACATGATATGAGAGAAAAGAAAATGTTCTTCGTTCACGATCATTTTTATAGCTTGATCTCGGTAGAAGAGATAGTAGTAGTGTAGTAAAAAAACGAAGACGAAGAGGAAGACGAAGACGAAGATGAAGAAGAAGTCTCAGGAAGGATCCTGCGCTGTCTGGTTGTCGGCGAACGGTTGAAACGTTGGCGAGGGCGTGTGTCACCAGAGTGCCTGGGGACAGATCGAGCCAATGGGAAGTCGTGGAAGGCGTGGATGGTGGGTACAACCGGGGACAGTCGACGAAAGACACGGGCAAGTAAGGCTCTCTCTCGGTCCGGTTGTGCGCGACACGAGCCGTCCCCCTCCTCTGTGGGTCGCTCGCTCGCGAAGCGAGGGACATCTCGGGACGTCGGTCGGTTGGGGTCGAGTGGTGGGGAGAGCGTTGGAGGGGTCGTAGGGGAAGTAGACCGAGTAGTGGGGAAGCTAGACACGCCCACCGTGTCGAGGAGTGGGAGAAGACGCTCGGCTGATCCAACTCTTTCTATCCTTCTCTCTCTCTCTTTTCCCTCTCTCTATTTCTTGCTCTTTCTCTCTCTTTTTCTCTCTTTCTCTTTCTTCGTGCTGACAGCGGCGCGCATGTGGCATCTGCTTCTCCACGGATACGTCGCACGGATGACACCGGAGATTGCTCCTATCCAATGTACCTATGTAAGTGAGAAAGAGAAAGAGAGAGAAAGAGAGGAATATACTCGCTTTTGTGAGTGCGCGCGAGCACGTGTGTGTGTGTGTGTGTGTGTGTGTATGTGAGTGTGTAGGCGAGTAACACGGTTTACCGAGAGAGATACCTATGCTCCCTGGTAGTAGTCGGCAGCTCGTACCTTCGCAGCCATGCACATAAATTTCCTTAGAGGGTCCCTACGTCACGGATCGTGACTACGAACCCACTGAGATCGTAGGAACCGCGAGTACTATTCTCTTTCCTTCTCTTTCTCTCTTTCTTTCTTTCTATAGTTAGGTAAGTACTTACTTCTTCTCCCTAACGCCGTCGGAGATGCAAGAAACACGGACGACAAGCACCTCGAGCGACGCGTTCATGTTTCCCCGCCCCCAGACCCCTGCCACCCACTCCCCCACTAAAGTCATGTCCCTTTTCTACATCTCGATGCACCAAGATTATGACTGTTTGTAGTAGATATATAGAGAAGGTAATGCATCTCGAGCTATTCCGAGATCCATGTAATTTGGTTGTTCCACTAGATCGTGCGTCCATTCGCTCGACGCTAATCGCACGATATTTCTCCTCGATCGTTTGTTCACTCGCGCGGAAACACGTTCGGCGACGAGAAAGTCGTTGAAATAGGAAACGAGGAACGTCATTCTTCTAAAGTGACTTCTTCATTGGAGAAAGGAGTTTACCGTGTGAGTTTACTCGTTCATCCGTATTCTTTTTCATGGAATGCCACGAGAAAGGAAGCGAATAAGGTTTATGCTTGATTTCGATCAAGCCTACCGAAGAATCATGTCAGCGAGTAACACGATGAGAGATCTCACACGAAAGGTATAAGTAAGTACTATATGTATATCAATCTAGATATGTTAAATCCTATTTTTGAAAAACATATATATATATTTTGTGACGTCTGATATTTGCTTGTACCAAATCAGAAGAAATAAATAGAATTTCGTTGAAAACGTCCGATGAAATTTCAGAACACGTGTTCTTTTCTCTAGTTTTAATCAAGTAAGACGATTTGGCGGACCCGATTTGTTCGTGAGACATTTCGCGCATCGACTCGAGCGACGGGAGCTTCTCGAACGATTGACGTCTCTTAATTGCGGCTTTTCTCTTATCTACTGTCACCCTAGCTAGTCCCCTAGTAGCGCGCTAAATCGAAGGATTAGTTTCTCTATCAACGACGACCCACGTCCGACGCTTAATCTTTTTCCTCAACGATTGGGACTGCTAGTTTCGTGAGCTCGCTTCTTCGAAAATCGATCGGTCTTTTCGCAAGTAAAGACGCAACACACATATACACACACATATATATATATATATATAAATCGCACGTATACGGACAAAGAGTAGAAATGGCTAGTATGTAGGTATGTACACTACGTCTACAGTATTATCGTTCGTCTTCTAACATTTATTCCCTTTTTTGCTCTTAGTTGATCGTGTCTCGGAATAGTTTCTCGAGTTTCTTAAAATCCACTTAACCGTCAAACACGGTACTAAGCGCATTACCGGACCACTCGTTAGAGTATACATATACACACATATAATATATACGTACACATACAATATAGGTACCTCTCTACCTATCTACAAGTATACCTTTAGTCAACGTTACCTTATACTATATGTTCGAGTTCACCGAGTTTCTTTTGACACTTGACATTAAAAGTCACGGTATTCGTGCAACTACGTCTCCGTCACGTCAGGTTGACGGATCGGCGCTGCGCACTCAGGAAATTAGGCAATTTCCGCTCGGCGCTCGCTCGTGTCTGCGTTTAATAGCAGCGCCACGTTACTTCACTGGTTCGGCGGAGTCGTGCTTGCTTAGGACGAGTATCGGTATAGCCGTCGTCGTCGCCATCGCCACTTTTCGTTTCTCTTGCCTCCTTCTACTCCTTGGCGTTGTTCGAGCGTTCGAGCCCCCTGATTACCCCCCGTCCGATCGATTTTGGATAACCTCGGCCGTTCTTAACTCACGACGACCTCAAAACTATTTTATCGATTGTGTTAAAGTGAAACGAGTAGGAAAAAAAAAATAGAGAAAAAAAAACGAAACGAACTGTGAGAGAAATAAAGTAGAAAATAGATATAATGTATCACAACTAGTGTTTTCGTACTTATTCCTAGAACGGAGTTGAGGTAAAAGGAATACGAGTATCTTAAGTCGCTGTCGTCTTGTCTCCATCATGCGTGGACAGGCAAGGATCGTTAGAAAACGTGTGTAATGGAGCCTCCACTGAATGCACGGTGGTCAGTGTTGATAGGCCCGTATGGTGAGAGCGAATCCTGGGGTCACCCTCGGGGTCACTAATGACACACGCAGCCTCGTGCACGCACACACGTTCACGCGAGAGGCAAGTGGTTGCTGCTCTCTCTCTCTCTCTCTCTCTCTCTCTCTCTCTCTCTCATTTTACAACAGTACCACCACCTACACGTTCGTACAAAATCGCATCTAACACGATCTCACTCGCTCGCTCACTCGCTCGTTCGTCCGTTCGTTCGTCCGTCCGTTCGTTCGTTCGTTCGTTCGTTCGTTCGTTCGTTCGTTCATTCGTTCGTTCGTTCATTCCTACGTACGTAGGAAACGCAAACGCAAAAGCGAAACGCGAATTGGCCTCATCAAAGCGAACAAACAATGCTGGATGCCGCCGATGGCTCAACAACGTGTGGTTAGCCAAATCACCGTACAGCACGTAGCACACCGTGGCTATGCGCATCGAACGCGCCGGACAATGCAGCCAACCCGATCGGCTTGGTTCGAGATGTGTGATCGGCCACTCTCGATCATCCATCTACCCCACAGGACACAACGCCGGTACTTACAGCTTCTCGCATTCGATGCGCGTGTCTACGTGCGCTTGCTAGCTGCCCAACCGATAAGCCTTTGTTTGTTCTTTATATGTCGATATAGAAAGAGAGAGAGAGAGAGAGAGAGAGAGAGAGAGAGAGAGAGAGAGAGAGAGAGAGAGATATTCACTTGAGATTTCATACCGTATTGGTCATGCTACGTTCTCTAATTGTTCTGAGTGAGATCGTTGAAAATTTCTTTACGTTATATGCGTGTATGCGCGCGCGTTGTAAATCTAGAAATCATTAATACATTATTTATAATTAGACGGAACTAAGTCTAGGACTTTTCATTTGCATTTAAGTGAAATAAATGATTACACTACTTTTCTTTTTTCTTTTTCTTTTCTTTTGAAAATTTTTCTTTTTTCTCTTTTATTAACACTGACTCAGCACCAGGATGATCCAAATTAATTTTCTCGAATGAGTGTAAGAAGTTATTACGTGCGTCGTATCGTCGCGTGTACGTTATGTAGAGCAACGTGAAGAACGATGATGACGAGGACGAGGACGACGATGAAGAAGAAGTTAAAGAAGAAGAAGAAAAAGAAGAAGAAGAAGAAAGAATATAAGAGGAAGGAGCGGAGGCAGAAGAAACCGTCTAATAAAAATGTTAATTGCACGGCTCGTTAGAGGGCCCCCCGCGAGGCGAGCTAGAGAAGTTCAGACGGGGTCGCCTCGCGGGGAGTCCGCGAGTATTTGCCTTTAAACGTTCTTCCTTTCTTTCTCTCTTTTTTTTTCTCCCTTTTTATTTTTCTCTTTCTTTTTTTCTTTCGTTCCTCTAAGCTTTTTCCCTTTTTAATCTACTCGTTCGCTCGATTATTTATCGCCGGACATTCGCTCGCTCGCGAATCTGGATTATAACGTTCTTTTCACTTCGCACGTAAGGTAGATACCAACCTACTTGCATACTTCCTAGATCGCAAAGAGGAAGCAAAAAAAAGAGGGAGAGAGAGAGAGAGAGAGAGAGAGAGAGAGAGAGAGAGAAGGAGAAAGAGAAAGAGAGGGAACGTGCTCTAGAAATCTTCTCTCGCACCGTTAATGAGGATCGCGTAACATGCCTAACGTTGCTTTTGATGGATAATGTTACCGTTATAAAACATAGGTAGACATAGAACGTTGCCTCCTCGTAAAAGGTCTCTTCTTCGTAGAATAAAGAATCCCTTTTCTCTCTTATCACCTCGTTCATTCCGTATCGTCGTATCTATATTTCACCGTCCCTTCTTCTATTTCTTCTCTCAAATACTTTCCATGGATAGAGTGCTAGAACGAAGTAGACCTTTTCAAACTCGAAAACACGAATTCTGCGTTTTACTGTCCAGAAGTTTTTTGCGATCTTTCGAATCTACTTCGCATCGTACTGAGGTACTTCGAATCGTTATTACAAAAGTCTATCTTTGGGATAGTGGTGTAACTGAAACGGTGTACTACGTTTCGAGTTCGAAGAATCCTCGATGTCTTTTTCTCGAGAGTGATGCCGAAATGTTAGACTGGGAGTCCTTCCGAAAAACCGTCCACCAACGTCTACCGAAAAAGGCAAGCAGCGTGGGATTCGATCGAGCGCGTGCAGCCTCTTGTCTCGTTTCACTCGGCCTCGCCGCGGTTTGCTCTTTCACGTGAATTAACCTCGGCCGGAGATGCCCTCGGATGCAACACACATTTTGTGTTTTTGGCCATTCAGTCGTACGTAGACGGATACCGGTCGTGGTTGGTCTCGACTTAGGCATGTACGAGCCGCCACCAATACGATAGAGAAAAAGATAGAGAAAGAGGGTGAAGGTACAGACGAAAAAGGAGAGAGAGAGAGAGAGAGAGAGAGAGAGAGAGAGAGACA
>NC_057690.1:2461152-2492734 GCF_014466175.1 Vespula pensylvanica | reverse complement strand
GAGAGAGAGAGAGAGAGAGAGAGAGAGAGAGAGAGAGAGAGAGAGAATCCATTCAGGCATTGAGGCAGTTGAACCCTCCGGCAGCGTGGTGGTCGAGCAGCCCTTCCTTTTATACATGTTATATTCCCCGGGTTTTAGGCACAGAAAACTAAAAAGCTAATTTACTTTAAAAGTATCCCTGAGTGAGAGTCGAAAGAGAGAAAGAGAAAGAGAGAAAGAGAGAGAGAAAGAGAATAAGAGAATACTAGAAAGAGAGAGAGAGAGAGAGAGAGATAGAGAGAGAGAGAGAGATAGCTTCATCAAACGAGACCTTTTCAAAAGGCAACCCCCTGGGCTTAATGCAGCCAGCGACAGATTGGCGGTGGCCGATTCTCTCTCTCTCTCTCTTTTTACCTTTCTCTTTCTCTGTCTGCTCACACTCTCGATACGATGGCGAATAGTCATTTCGCTGATAGCTCAAACCGATAGCGAAAATGTCCAAACCGTGTGTCCACATAAAGACGTTCCGCGTACTGCGGTGGTTCTCGTGTTGCGAAATGCTTCGAAAGAGGGACTCTCCAACGGCAGACAGAACAAGCCAACCCCCGTGTTACGTTGAACTTCTACTGGGTCTAATTCTAAAATGTTCCTACGTTGGGTAACTCGCATTCACGGAATCTTTTCGATTTGAGCGTGAAGGATGTGGAACATAAGCAAGATACATATATACATGTATATATGTTTATATGTATATATATATAATTTCTAAGAGAGCAACGTTCAATTGACTATGAAAACTTTTATCATACGCAACGACTGGTTTGCTTCGAAACGTTCAACACAATGTCTGTTAAAATACAATGAAAAAAAAAAAAAAAAAAAAAAATCAATCGAAATATTTAATTCTTCTTAAGATTAAGACACGATTATCACATAGATCTCACAAAATATAAGCGAAGTAAAATATTTTAATACCTAACGATACGAATCGTAGAGAAAATAATATTTGAAGAGTGATCATTACGTTCATTTTTAGATGGAACTCGAGTAAGTAATTTCCTTTTTCCTTTCGTTTCTTTTTTTCTCCTTTTCTTTCTAATTTTCATTAATTAATCACCGAACGTGTAGTAAAAAAAAAGAAGAAGAAAAAAAGAAAAAATAAAGAAATAAATCTGATGGAAAAAATGAAAGGACGTTGAAGAATTAACGCGGAACGACGAAGGCGAACGTTACGTTGCAACGATAATAATTTTTCCTCTTCTTTCCTCCTCCTCCTCCTCCTCCTCCTCCTCCTCCTCCTCCTCCTCCTCCTCCTCCTCCTCCTCTTCCTCCTCTTCCTTCTGTTCTAACTTGGCGAAGAGGAATATCGTAGTCGGTGTTTGCGGGACGACACCGTCTCGGCGCTCTCACTGCAGTCACGGCCGTTACGTAGTCACCGCGTTAAATGCGCCATTATACTTGTAAATTCTGAACAATTAGCCGTAATCAAGCACAGGAAACCATCGCAAGTGGGTACGCAATTATTTTTAAATAAGGATTCCTACGCGACTCCTTCTTTCGTATAGGACTTGGAACGGCCGTGATTATTAATCCGAGCTCGCGATCGTTAAGCGGATAACGATACACCGGACGTTCTTAGCAAGTCCTCGGCACCTGCCAACGACTTTGACATCGCCGTATGCGTTGGAGATTCTTGTCTTCGAATAGGAGGGAAGCCTTCCTCTTTCGTATGTTTAATTCCTTTAAAAGCGTGCTTTAAGTGTCCCTCTTTCTCTCTTTCACTCTCTGTTGCTACGTTTTCTATTAAGATAAAGATTATTAAGGGGTAAGGTTAAATAATATTACAAATACCAAACATCATTTGTCAGAATTATATAAAATTAATTAATTCGTTCATTCGGTGATTCGAACGGTTTGTTTCCTTTTTTTTTTTTTTTCTTTTTATACTTTATTCTTTTTTACTTTTTCTCTTATGGGAGTCACTTCGATGGAAGACATTGATCGAAACGCAGTAACGTTTCTGTTAAGTAAAAGAACAAAAGAAGAGGATAGGAGATTTTTTTTTTTCGAAGACTTAGGGGGTAATCTTACTAACAGCTTAAACACACCAAGACCATATAGGAAAAAGTTAGCTAGCAAAAAATCGTCGGCAGATATCCCTCTGTCACGTTTGTTTGCCAAGAGAGCCAATGAACCGACAAAGGAGGCTTACAAAAGTTTTAATCGACGCTCGTTCCTTTTGGCGTCGAGACGTCCCTATCGACTTTACCCCATCGATTCCCTTTTCCGAATGACAAATGAAAGTCTCGTTTATGGAATATATCTTTTTCACGCCATGATTCATTCGACGGAGATAACTGATTTATATTGATAATGATTTGTTTAATTAATTGTTTCTTTTTATTTTCTTTTTTTAATTTTCTTTCTTTCTCTTTCCTTTTTCTTTTTCTTTTCTTCGCAATTATCGTTAGGTAAGTACGAGGCAAACGGTAGATCTGTCTGAAACACGTGTTTTCCTCTTTAACGCCGACATTTCCCATGGACCGAAATATCGATCCTTCTAGCTATGTACCCTACCGTTCTGAATTACCCCTACGTTGAGCAGCGATGTGACGTCATAGCACATACACCCTTCACTAGGTCACCGTGTCAATTTTCCAACAACGAGAGGCTAATTTCTTCGAACATTTTTTAAATGATATTACTATCGAATGATATTTAAGTTTGTTTATCGAAATTGTTTCGATACAAACGCGTCGCGTTTACTTCGTTCGAACATTATTACAGTAATTTCATGTAACTCGTTGCTTGAATAAAAGAAATAAATTTAAGATAAGTCAAATTAAAAAAAGACAAAGAGAAAAAATTGGACGTTCGAAGAGATCGATGCATTCGTCAATATTTAATCTATGATAAAGAGACATCCAGAGAGAGAGAGAGAGAGAGAGAGAGAGAGAGAGAGAGAGAGAGATCTAATAAATAGAAAAATAAACATAATTGCGTATCCATAACCGAGATAGACTTCAGAAGCAGCGTAGTGAGCATTTCTTATCCAGGATATCGATTGCTCGCTTCCTGATAGGAACCCTCTAGTGGCGTCTCTAAGGAGGGTGCGACGATTCGTAGGGGTGAGAAGTAGGGTGTTCTTAGAAGGGGCGTTGCGTATAGCCGGAGCATTACTTTTATTCCGTGTCATTTGAGCCCACACTCGGCTACGAAACACGCTCGCCTCGGGCAACGATACAAACGGATGCAATAGATTTCTCTTGAAAGTGGTTTCGTGGCCTTCCTTTCGAGCGTACTGTGTCTCGTATATGTATATATATGTATGTACATATATATATATGAACGCATGTATATGTATATCGTATATATATGTATATATGTTGTGGCAATCTTGAGGTCCTTTGCCTCTTATCCCTTTCAAACATATATATTTATGTATATATATATATATACATAGATGTGTCTAAATACATAGAATAGAACGAATTCCTTTTGAAAGAGACAGTAGAAAGAGGCTGTTAGGGGACGGACAAACGAAACGAAAACTCTAAACCTTGCAGTACATATCGATCGAGAATACGAATACGAAGAGGTTCGTCGTAATTCAAAAGTGAAAAATTACCCTCGTATACAGTCAAGACTTTCAGCGAATCCGATCTACTCGGAGGACATAAAACGACGACGGGTATTTTGTTGGCGTGTATAATCAGTAGGCTCAGGAATGATTTACTGAAATTTTGCTTGTATACGTACGTAGGACACGCTTGACGGTGGAAGAACGTGCTCGTAAAAATCCATCGTGCATACGCAAACATTAGGAGACGGGTAGACGGTCCCAGAACGGTGGCAAATCTCTGGTAAGGTGGTGTTTTCTGTCTATCTGTCTTTCTCTCCCTCCCTCTCTCTCTCTCTCTCTCTCTCTCTCTGTCTGTCTTTCTCTCTCTCTCTTTCTCTCTCGTTTTCATATCTCAGTGGATCTTTATCGTCGGCAATTACGTTCAGTTCCGGCATAGGAACTGGGAAATGGTGGATGGAAGGGTGAGAAGGGAGAGAAGGTACACGCGTACGGTACTTACAGGGTGTATGGTATGACCGTGGAATTATATAAAGATGAAAAGTTAATGCCTTGGTGGGCCGCAGAGAGGCAAGCCCGTATCGGCTTCTGCCCTAACCCTCAATCACTGAGGGCTCTTATGACCGCCCGCCACGATCCACCAGGGAAAATTCTGGCGATCATGGAACATGCGACATCAAATATGCAGCTCAAAGTCAGTCGAATCTATGGTTATGTCGTTCGACCGAAAGAGAGAGAGAAAGAGTGGAGATACGTCGACCCTGGAAAATGTCTGTTTATGGGACATGGTTTATCAAGAGAAATCCTTTGCGACTGAAAGTCCGTCTCTCTTTCTCTCTTCTTCTATAAAAAGAAAAACAAATAAAAAGAAAGAACAATGATGATAATAATAATAAAAAAATAATAAAGAAGGAAAGAGAGCGAGATAAAAGATAAGATACTACCTATAAATTTTTATCGTTGAACGATCAATGGCCGGTTTCATCGAATTAGATCTCTTCAAATAGATTTTACTCATTCGCATTTCTAACCACGTACGAAAGGATAGGTCACCTCGATAAGTTTTCATTGAGTTGGTAATCTAACATCCATGGCCTAGAGGCGAACGTATTAATTTCAAACGTGGCTTCGGCGTGCCAGAGTACCGCATTTTCTTGCTTTGAACAGCACCGGTAGTAGGTCGTACGACGTCAATTTGCTCGAACGTTTAATACGACGCGTGATGGCCGGCGAACACGACTTCCAAGTACCAACCTCTACGACGTAACCTATCGGAGCTTTGAATAATAAATGCACGGGACACACAGGCGGTCACGCTACCTAGAAACACTGCCTTGTCACTCGAAATGTCAGACGAGACATCCATGATTGCAGACTATGGAGCCTATTAATTAATGAATCGGCGGCCATTGTTACCGACGATAATTGTTCGAAAAATGGCTGGCCATTTTTCCTTTTCTTCTTTTTTTTTTCCTCCTTCTCATTTTATCTCTCATTGTCAGTTAACGTACGTACATATGTACATAAGTGCACTCACTTACATAAACGTTCGGATTTTCGAAGAGAAAAAAAATTTCTCTCCACTTTCACGATTATTTTACTATGAGAAGTCATGATCAGGATACGACAATAACGCTAATAAATTCTACGCCGACCTATACAATTTTGTATTTTCTTTCTCTTTCGTGAACCCGTACGGAGAAAGAAATGATCACGAGTTTTCCACGCGATCCCGTCGAAACGTTCGTTGGAATCTCGAACGGACGTTCGTTCCGTCTCGCGGCTTGATCTGAAATTCCTCGCTATTACCGACAACATACCAGAGCCGTCTAAGGTAAACGGCACCGGAAGTCGGACAGATCCTAGGGATTCCAAACGGTCGATCTTAGAAGCCAGAGTTAAAACCGATTCTCGAGACGTATTCAATGAGACCTTGGGACCGTCCTGCGTCTCTCTAGTCAGCTTCCGTGAGAAAGATCGAGGACAAAGTGTTTGCACTTGTAGTATGTACGAGTAAAGGAGATAGAAAAAGAAAAAGAAAGAAAGAGATGGAAAGAGAGAGAGAGAGAGAGAAAGATATAGAGGGAAGGAGACTGGTAGACGTGTGAAAGAGAGTTAGATAGGTATATAAAGAAAGAAAGAAAAAGGAGAAAGAGAGAAAGAGAGAGAAAGATAAAGATACACATACTCGCATACCTATAGGTATACGAATACATAACTTATGCAGATTACCACAGCAAGTACCATTATGTCTCTTTCGTGGTAACATGTGTGTACATCCTAGTCCACGACTTCTTTGATCCTTCTTCTTCTCTTCTTCTTCTCCTCTCTTTTCATTCTCTTACTCTTATCCTTCTCCTTCTCCTTCACCTTCTTTAATTCCTTACCTCGTAGTTACACGCCTAGTACTTACATAGGTACTATCTATACATAGAAACCCATACACTGTCGCGATCCATCCCCACGGAAAGCTTACCACGATGGCACGATAATTAGCGTTGATTACGCAATAATCACCGACGGCAGCACTCTCCTCTCGGCGGCCATCTTCGGCCGAACGTTCGCTCGGCTAGCTCACGTCGATGATGCGAGTCCGACACCGGTGTGGACTCGAAGGGGTTAAAGGATCGCTTCCATGATGAGTAGGCCTTGAGAATACCGCCATTGCTACCTTCGCTATCTTCTTCTACCTCCGCTCTCTATCTCTATTTTCTCTTTTTCCTTTCCTTTGCCTTTTATCCTCTCATCTTCCATCCTCAACTATCCCGAGTCATCTTCTTTTTTTCTTTTCCTTCTTTTTTTTCCTTCTTCTTTTTTCCTTCCTTCTTTTTTTTAATCCAAAGTAATTTCATTCTCTTCAATATTTTCCCTCCTTATCTTATTTATATTATCATAATTTTTTATCATCGTCGATCCGTCTTAATTTATCTTTAATTCTTAATCGCAGGTCCTTAGCTTTATTTGTATTTTATGCATATAGGTATCCTACATTTGAATGAACGGCCAGCTAGCGTGCGTTGTAGATTATTATAAGTCGATGTAATCATATTTCATACCAATCAACGCGTGTAATTATCTAATTTATCTCTTCGTTTTTCTCCTTTTTTCTTCATTTCTATTTATTATTACCATTTTTATTATTTTTGTTTATTATTATTATTATTATTATTATTATTGTTATTGTTGTTACTGTTGTTATTATTGTTGTTCTTATTATTATTATTACTACTACTATTATTATTTTCATCATCTATTCTAGTCGCATTATTCATACATTTCTCACCATTGCTGTTCTCGACGTGACTTTACGTACGAGTATTCGAAAGTGGTATAAAGATAGAAAGAACGAGAGAGCGAGAGCGAGAGAAAGAGAGGGAGAGAGAGAGAGAGAGAGAAATCAACATTCCGCGAAGGGGAGATTTGCGACGACCCGAGACGACCTCTCGATCGTGCGACCCTTTCTCTCTTTCTCTTTATCTTTCGTTTTACTGACCAGAGAACGGCAAGTCTTTCATAGCACGACAAGTACTCACTCTTATTCACCTTCTACTGAATAACAAAGCAAGTGATTCACCTTATAATGAATAACAAATTAAGTGATATGATCTTATTAAAGAATATTTCAGTGACCGCCGATGGTTTTTAAATTCTTAAATAAAAAAAAATAATTTTGTAAAACTGATTTATACGATAATTTTCTTACAAATGCATCATTGGAAGTGTTAACAATTTTCTTCTTTATTTCTAAATAAAAAAAAAAGAAAGAAAAAAGAAAACATTTAATAGACGTTGTTCCGAACGTGTCGAGAACGCACGACCAGAACAAATTTGATTTTCATCGGGCTTCTATAGAAGGTTGAACACCGTCAATTGCTATAGAGAGAGAGAAAGAGAAAGAGAAAGAGAGAGAGAGAGAGATAGAGACAGACAGAAGTTAGAAAGGGTAGATATAATGTCTCCCGTTTGTCAGAGCTGTGGCCTCGAGGCGTTCGAGTTGTACCTTAGCCGTGGGCTAGTTAAAGTTAGTGAGTTAGGGACTACCAAGGCAGCAGCATCACCGCAAAAGGAGAACCATGGGAAGTCGCAAGGACAGAGATGGAATCTAACCAGCCGCAGATTACTTAGGTAATTGGTAAATACGAGGGTTACCTTACCAGTTTTCAGCAAGGGGTTGCGATCTGGATGCTCCCCATCCACGTAGCTCATTCTATCATTTCCTCTTTCTTCCATTCCTCTTAGAGTATTTTCTATATCAACCTTACCTCCCAAGTTTCTCCCTTCTTTCTCTGCGTGGGTTCGGAGGGATATTCGCTTTAAGGGGGCGGGAAATGAGCCTTAAAATTGTTTAAAGCGTTCGGAAGGAGGGTCCGAAATCCCCTTAAACTTACACGACTGAGAATCTAACTCAAAAGTTTTTTTTTTTTTTTTCGAGGGAATAGTCCGACGCGTTACGCGACAAGATATCCTCTTTTTATATCGTACTTTCAATTTGTAAATTAAATATCGTTTTAAATAAATTATCGATGATTTATATATTGTTAAGGATTTTCGATATGTCATTGGATCATTCAATTCACGACATACGATTGTTCCTCGTTACCGTATCACTTTCGTTAAGAAAAAAAGGAGGTTTTTCTATGATACTAGAGAATGGGAGGGATGGTGGAAATAGAGAGGAAGAGAGAGAGAGAGAGATAGATAGATAGATAGATAGAGAAAGAGAGAGAGAGAGAGAAAGAGAGAATAGAAAAGGAAGACGCACAGCGAGTAATTTCGTTTTCCTCGTTGAAGCTTCCGCTTCGGCTTCCTAATGAATAGTGATTAATTGCTGGTGCTCTGAGACCGACTCACGGCCATTAAGCCCGTCAGAGCCGATTCCGTCGAAATAATTACCGGCACTCGGAGCACTAACACAAGTATATACACGGATAAACGAAATACACGAAGATTTCTTTGAGAGAGCCGAGATGCGTTACTATTCTTCTCGGCTAATTTTTCTTTTTGTTTGATTTTTAATTCACCTTTAAGGTGATATAAACGTTTTGGTAGAGATGTATCCATGTTAACTATTTTGAATTTTATACATCGAAATATGGATGTATGTAATACGTATTACATATTTACATGTCTACTGTTATAAAGTGTTTCCTTTAAACTCGTGAAATGTGTACTTATATATACGTGTATGTGTATTGCCAATGGTATTGCCAACGTTCACCGTATATTGTGAAAGAGAGTAGCAGCGAAGCACAGAAGTCGTTCGCTTCCGCGTGCTATCGTACCGCGTAAATCACCGACGGTGCGGTTTGTCTAACGTTTTATACTACATGAGTAGGAATCGCGAGCGAGACTACTCACTTTCTCCGTTCCATCCTCGATTAATCCGTCTTGGAGAAGAATGGTAGAATTTTTTTCCTTTTCCCTTTCTTTCTTTTTTATTTTTTCGTTACGACTAGACATAAAGTCGAACGTAATGAAAAATTGTATCGTATCAATCAGATCAATTAATCGTTATTCATCTAGATAGTTCATAGGTTCAATTGATCACGCGAATGTAAATTTTTTTATCTGCAACAAATTTAAGTGGAAAAAAATTTTTTTTCCTCTTTCTTTTTCTAAATAGAACTTTCAATTTTATTATAAATCACTTTTCGTGGTAACGCATCTGTTTACACATTTTGCAAGCAGTCCAATGGTAAAATAAAAAAAAAAAAAGAACGCATAAACGAAAGTTTATTCGAGTTTGAAGATCAATCAATAAGAAATCACTCCAAGTCCCGACGTAAGTCGTGACTCGTAGAGAAAAAAAAAAAAAAAAAAAAAGAAATAAAGAAAGGAAAAAGGAAATCTTTTCTTTGAAAGTACGTCGTAACTCGATCAAAAGCTCGAAGTTAATGCACGTTAACTTAGCCGACACAAGACACAGGCACAAGAAGACAGCTGGGTGGACACGTACGCGAACGTATTCTTGGAACTAATTGCTATCGCGATGCCACTTGACCGAGACGGCTCTTAAGAGCGCTGAGATTGATTCACCCGGGTCCAGGGGATCCAAAAGCGTGCGGATATTTCGACGCTCGAGTGGATAGAACCGGAAGTAAGCACACGAACCGTATTTTCTACGGCTCAGCTAACTAAAGAGCCACCGAATGAAACAAACATTCGCACGTGTCGTTCCACTATTCATCAATGTTTCTTTATACGTTTGTATATTCGTAATATTTACGTATTAGGAAATGGTAAAAAATAGAAACGAAAACAAAAAGAATTTTATTACATATTTCCAATCGCATCCTAGTCAGAAAAATTTTGTTATAATTGGATTATCAACGCTCTCGCAGATCGTATTTTACTCTGCGTTTATTTGCGAACATTACCAGATTCATTGTTTGTAACTCAATTACAAAGAAAACGAAAAGGATGAATATAAATAACGTTGTACTAGAAAATAGTAATAATAGAGCAAAGTTGCGTTAGTTCTTTTTAATCTTATATTCATCAAAGAGATTTTTCTTCTCGAGTATCGACCCTTTCTATGAAGACGAGTAGTCTACATAGAAAGGGACAAATATTTCGTGACTTAATCGTGAAAGAAAAAATAAAAAAGGAAAAAAAGAAAATAAAAGAATAATCAAGTTTGACGATACTTTCGATACTTTCATGCGGATTTCTTTGGATGGAAAAAAGGCTAGTGGCTACGTTCTAGATGGCCGTCGAAGAAGTGCGAGTAGAAAAAATGCACGTATGTCGTTACGGATCGGTTCTGAGGAAGAGTGCGAGGGCGCGCGCGTGAGCGGCAAACGGCGTCCGCTCGTAAATCGTGCGATAGCTACGGGACCAGGCCGCACGATCGAACGTTATTTTATTTACGAGATGCAGCAATGCCCGGCTCTCTCTCTCTCTCTCTCTCTCTCTTTCTTTCTCTTTCTTTCTCTCTTTTTCTCTCTTTCTTCTACTCACTCACTCTCACTCTCTTAGTCGATGATGCGGTCCGAGTACCGACGAGTATGGGTCGTTTTCCAGTTGAGCGATCGCCCAGCCGTACTATAACGCTCGCAAAAGGATCGTCTCTAAATAACGCGCCTGGTAATAAAAGGATAATGACCAAAGGAGAGCGAGAGCGAGCAGTATAGAGGCTGAAATCGCGCGAGTCCGAGCGAGTTCAACCGAGTCCTCGTTCTTTACTCGTGAGCCACGAGCCTCCACGAGGTTCCATGAGACTCCATGAGGTACCGTAGAGGTACTTCACGAGGCGCAACCCTTCACGATCATCGCGCGGCAGCTTCGACAAATTTATATTACTTTGCTCGAGTCCGTTGCTTTCGCTAAAACTCTCATGTTTTACGATGGAATACTACCGAAGTCGTTACTCTCTCTCTCTCTCTCTCTCTCTCTCTCTCTCTCTCTCTCTCTCTCTCTCTCTCTCTCTCTCTCTCTCTCTCTCTATCTTCCTTTTTCTTCTGACCGAACATGGAATTACGTTCGACATCGTCGTCACGAATCCTACAAAACGTTCGACGTTCATTCTCCGTTTCTCCAAAGCCCGCACCTTTTCTTCACTTTTCACGTAGAAATTGCAGTACGAAACGTTTCTTGATATAGGTGAACTCTTCTTAACTATTGCTAATAACTATATTGTTGATTAGAAGATGTTAACTATCATATAAAACGAATGATGCTTTCTCCGTAAGATAAATTCGAGTATAACTTGAAGAGATAAAAAAAAAAAAAAAAGAAAAATCAAATCAATTTCTTTAATATCTAGTTTGCTACACCTTTGTGAATATTATTATCTACTTATACGTACATAGGTAAGTACTTACTTACATGCAAGTTCAATCGGTCATCATTACCGAAATCGACCTATTCGAAAAGCTACAATCTCTCTCCTTCCCCTTTCACGTATTTCTTTTTTCTTTCTTTCTTTCTTTCTCTTTCTCTCTCTTTTTTTTTTCTTTTTAAATCAAAGTCGAAAGCGTGCTCGATACATAAACGTTTTATCAAAGAGTGCCGCGTATCGAACGGTGATCGACTCTCGACCTATAACCGAATTTTTCCGCGAAGCGTTATTATTGCTTCCCGAAGCAATTATAAGTACGGTAGCTCCGGACAGAATTGCATAGCGCACACGCCGCCTTGGCAGGCTCTGTAATTGTTTCGACGATTCCTCCTCCTCCTCCTCCTTCTCTTGCACCTCCTCCACCTCTTCTTCCTTGTTCTCCTTTTTCTTCTTCTTCTTTTTTTTCCTTCTTCTTTTCATCCTCCTCCTTCTTTTCCTCCTCTTCCTCTCCGTCCTCTTTCTCTTCCACCTCCTCTTTCTCCCCCCTCTTCCCACCTTCAACCTCTTCGGGCCGCGAACACAGCAATTGCACCTGCTTGGAGTTTGCTCGCTTTTTGTGGGAGGGGCAATCGCCTTATTCCCATCCATCTCCGTGACCTCAAGCACGCAACCTCGAGATCTGATTGATACGACCCCACCGCCGAATCGTTTCATCATCGACCCTGAATCTTCCACGCTCAATTTTTTTTTTTCGATTCTCTTTACGATCGCCACCCCATATTTCGTATCTCTCGAAATCATCTAAGAGCATAAAGAGTTAACGTTAGATCGCATAATAACTATGATAACGACTTATCCCATTAATATTTTATCAAAATATACGACATATTATCTGTGTTAGTAGTGTGGAAACAAAAAGAAAAGAAGAGTACATTATTCGTAAGAATTTTTTTCTGACGATACAATCAATTATACTTATACGATAATCATATACGATTACTCAGGTACGATTAATTACGTTTAACAATGACATAAATGTCTAACGTCGATAACAAATAATCGATTTGAAATAACGATACAATTAATTACTCGAACTTATAGAATAATCATATACAGAATAATCGGATACGATTAATTACATTTAACGATAACGTAAATGTCAAATGTCGATATAAAATATATAATCGATATAAATTAATATAATTATGATAGTGAACAACGAGAGAGAGAGAAAATATGGAATGAAAAAGAAAATAAAGGATTTTGTGAGAAACTTGAACGGTCTTAACAGTAAGCTATCCGAAGCAATGCGAAAACGTGGATGCTGAGTCGGGACCCTTTACGTGTCTCATCCGGTCGATCCGGTGCCTCCTCACGCGGGTACCTCTGCGTTTCTTTTACAGTGGGCGCGGCTACTCTGGAGAGGCCGAGAGGTCGTCCTGAGCTGCTTGGGAACCGGCGATTGTCGCTTGTGCTTCGACGAGCACGCACTCTCAGAGGCTGAACCATCACCGTCGATACTCCATCTCTCTTTCTCTCTTTCTCTCTCTCTTTCTCTCTTTCTCTCTCTTTCTCTCTTTTTCTCTTTCTCCCTTTCTATCTGCAACCTGCGATTACCGAACGATTTTCAGATCGGTAGCGGCTCAGCCCGACGAGTATTTTTTCGCACGCTGCACGATCGTCTACGGACGTCTTACATCGGGACACGTTCACGAACCGGGAATAGGAAATTGCTTCGTGAATACAACTTCGATGTTGTAAATTTTTCTTCGAGATAATTGTCATTATATACCGTATGTCAAATTAATCGGCCCAACATTCTTCGATGAAAGTGTTACATATAAACTTTTTTTCTTATGATCCGCTTGTAGTCATATACACGGCTATGTAATATATATTTATATTATATATATATATATATATATATATATATACGTTATATATATTTCTTTTTTAAATTACACATACTGCAAATTATGTTGTTATTACTCGATATATTTTTCTATTAAAAATTTATTACAAGATGGACGATCAACGTTCCGTCTTCATCGTCTCTTTTCAAAGATCGAAAAAGGGAGAAAGAGCGAGTGTCCAGTTTCGTTGGTAGATTCTTCCTCGGTATCCTTGAAAAGGCTTCCTCGAGCAGTTTTCCAAGTGGGACGGATGAAGAAGGCGAGGTACGTCGGACGGTCGGTCGTTTCGACTTTATTGCAAGGGCGTTCTCCGACGAGATGAGGGAGACGGCGCGGTACTAATGCATCGTCAAGTGCTAATTACAGGCTACGTTGTGTTTCCCGGTAATAGTGCGGAATTTTATGGACCCCGTATTGCGTATCGCTTCGACGTATATAAAGACCCTTCTCTTTTCTTTCAGAAAAGTATTCCCTTTATACGTCGATCGATTATTCAACTTCAATTTACTCCCTCGCGTTTCATATTACAACCGGCAGAAATGACACTCGGCCTAGTAGTCAGAGAAAATTCTAATTAAGTTAGACCAATTCGTCCATGTTACAACTTACGATATATTTGAAAAGATTCTTCTATTATACGTCTATTATTCTTCTATTATATATACATATACGTGCGTGCAAGATAATTAAAATAATTTGTTAAGTCGATGTCAATTTTTTTTCTCGATATACTCTTTAATATATAAACGTCTGTCGATGTTAAATAATGTTCGAATTTAGAAACTAAACGAGAAGAAAATAAAATCGTTCGTGTTTCTTAGCTCACTGACAGTTAAAGTGGATTCTCGTTGTCATTGGAGAATACAAGAAGAGAGACAGAGAGAGGGAGGGAGGGAGAGAAAGAGAAAGAGAGAGAAGGATGTCAGTCTAGGAGCTTTTCTCAACGTTCGAGTAAAGGGGCAGACCGTACTGACCGTACTTCATTACCCAGGAGCCCTCCAGCCTCTACGGGTCATCCGTTATCATTTTTACAACTGCCGCCATTCAACAATGTCGAATAAACTCCGTTAGGTATTGCGGCTTGGCCGTCCGCAGGGGGATCTAAGAGGAGCCGTGCTTTTAAAGGTATCGATCGCGAATCCTTCGCTTCTGTCTACCTAGCACTAGCTTAATAATTTATGGCGCTTCGTGCCTCGACGTTGCTGACCAACGACGATGGAGACGACGACGAGCTCAAAGCTCGTTGTCCTTTGAGCCTTACGCTTTCATCTTCTTCACTGAAAATTTTTCATTCAGAATTATCCTTTTGTCCAACGTTCGAGGTATACCTAACCACAGGAAGAGAATACACGAGTTTCCTTTTTTTATCTTCGTACATTACTTAAAATCAAAATCAAAAAGAGACAAATCCTTTATTCTCGACCCCCGATCCGAATATTAATATCTCAAAGTGACGATCGTTA
Source organism: Vespula pensylvanica (assembly GCF_014466175.1). Classification (NCBI taxonomy): domain Eukaryota; kingdom Metazoa; phylum Arthropoda; class Insecta; order Hymenoptera; family Vespidae; genus Vespula; species Vespula pensylvanica. Next base: position 2,478,019 of record NC_057690.1, on the reverse strand, counting down.
AACGAATGATGATCAGGATAAATCACAGATAATTCAAGATGTCCTATGCTATTTAATACCAGTATGAAGGCATTGAAGTAACCAAGCAAAAGATGTTTCAACGGACAAATACGTTTCCTCTTTGCCTTTGTCTAAAAGCTCTTCGCGGAATTCCGCACGCGATACCGTATGATTATACCATGGTCGTTCCGGATCAAGGCTGCATCGTGTTCGCCGTTAATCTCGTGGCAGCGATGAATCGTCGTTGCAGCCCCTTTTACCGACTGCGCATCCGGCTCCACATAGGTGTAAATACCGTGGTAGGTATCGATGTTGAATTCCAGTCGAGGTGAACGAAAGAGAGAGAGAGAGAGAGAGAGAGAGAGAGAGAGAGAGAGAGAGAGGGAGGGAGAGACAAAGAGAACGAAAGAGAGAGAGAGAGAGAGAGAGAGAGAGAAACAGAAAGAGAGAGAGAGAGAGAGAGAGAGAGAGAGAGAGAGAGAGTGAGTAGATAGGTCGGTAGAAGTCGATGGAAGCAAGTAGGGTGGTTTAGAAAAGAGGAGGAGTGCCGTGTACGATCCGCGTAGTCACTTAACAAGCCGAACTCATTACCATTCGTCAATTTGAGGTACGTTCGGTCGGAGTGACCAATGGCTCTCTATTCCGTGTAATGGGCTACGGTCCGACATCCGTCACCGTGGCACCCGTGCCAGGGCCGTTATAACTGGAGCACCACGTCTCTCTCTCTCTCTCTTTCTCTTTACACCCTGCTTTGCCATACCAGAGGCATTCTCTCTTCCAACGACAGAGGGAATCAACTGGTTAGGCCCAAAGTGCCGACTATTCCATCTCTGTTTCTCTCTCTCTCTCTCTCTCTTTCTCTCTCTATCTTTCTCTTTCTCTTTGAAACGAGAAGATGAACTGGAAGAAAGGGGAAGGGACGGAAGAACGGTCAGCGGCCGTGGCATGGAACGTGGCCCCGAGGTTAAACGAGTTCCACTAACGAGTTGACAAATCGAGTCTCGGGGGGGTCGTGCCGAAGTAGACCTATAAAGCGAAGGTCGTGGGGGTTGGGGCCCACGTCGTACGTATCACCCGTTACTGCACTCCGACACGTTTATTGCTCTTGTTCGCGGCATTCTCGTAACGAATGACTCCATGGCAGCCTGAAAGAGAGATGGAGAGAGAGAAAGAGAGAGAGAGAGAGAGAGAGAGAGAGAAAGAAAGCAAATGAGAAAGACGAAGAAAGAGAACTAACACGAGGACCACGATGATCCGTTGTTCTCGTTGTTAGTCGATCTTGCGGAAGGACTGACGAATATTACTCCTTCTTTAGCGCGATCAAATATCTACCTATGTATACGTCGAAAAGAATTGGCAGCTGAGAACGAGAGAGAAAGAGAGAGAGAGAGAGAGAGAGAGAGAGAGAGAGAGAGAGAGACAGAGAACGAGCTATAGTTGGCGGCCATCAGCGAGGATGACATAGAGATATCGAGTCACGTTTCCAATCTTTGAAGATGACGCTGATGGATACCGCTCATCAATTGCCAGCCATCAGTGTCGTCCTCGGAAGCGTGAGTCGGTGGTATACATCCAGTTTGCTTTATGAGGAGAAGCCCCGATTGTCTCGTACCACTCGTGTCTCCTTAAATCTCAGCTAACTCGTTCTTCGCAAATCGCTGAGTACGAGTTAAGAAGAGTAGTACGTTAGTATCATTTTAGAGTTAAAAAATTTTTTATCAATCAAGAAATTTACTGCTTCGTATCGTAAATCTATCAACGATGTATAGCTCTTTGATCAGACTACTATCTATTGGTAGCCAACGAACGATTCGATCTAACATGTTCGAAAAAAAGAAAGAAAAAAAAAAGAGAGATAGAGATAGAAAGAGAAAGAAAGAGAGAGACTCTTGTTGTTTATTAGAAAGATCCAGCGAGGTTCTAACGATTCGTTCATCATGCGAACGATGTGATGTGTTCGCGAGGGAAGGTATTCGTGCTGGTATCTTTCCGAAGGTTAGGTATGTAAGTACCTTACGTAGGTACCTTAGCTGGAATGGGTTGGATGGTAAAGAGAGAGTGAGAAAGATATAAAGAGAGAGAAAGAGAGAAAGAGAGAGAGAAGCACGGTGCAGTGCACGTCGTTCCAGCCGGCGTCCCTACGCCACCCTGTTATTTTCTGGAGGGCAAATTATCTCGGGGCCGCGGCGGTGCTCTCGATGCACTTGCCGCGGTGGCCGGTCCCGAGCATTACCCCGGCTAGTTGCACAGAAGAAGTAGCATCTTCGCGCACGTATCTCGAGCCACCACGGCGCATCAAGGCACGTCCTACTGGATTGCGGCTCGAACGATCTCTTCTCCAGCATCACGAGCCGCGCACCACTGCTACCTGCTCTACGTATAACCCTCTGATACTCTTCTCCTAACTCCTTTTCTATCTCTCGCTCTATTTGTCCATCTCTTTTTTCTTCTATTCCGAATCGTCTTATACACAAATAAAACACCTTAAGTCGATTCTTACATTCAATTATTTACGAACAAGATATTTGGCCGATTTTATCGACTATTGAATATCTTATACAATTAATTTTTATCATTTAATCATGCACATATATATCGTGGAAACGGTAATATCGATTGGGACATGTTTTATTAATTATTTCCTTCTTGATATCCCGTGTGACGCGTTAGAAAGACAATTTTTATTTTGATCTTTTTTCGACGTAATTATTATAGATAAGCGTTGCGATCGTAGACATTTTTACGATCTTTACAACGGAGATATAAAGATATATGAAATATACGTGAAACGTATATGTGTGTATGTATATATATATATATATATATATATATATATATATATATATATATATAGAGGAAAAAAAGATTAAATAAATACATTCCACTTCATCTTCTCGATATTCTACGAATTTTTCGAAATAACTTTCTCTTCGACCCACCGCCCCATCCTCGTATACGTCGCGTTTTAAATGCTCGAACTCGTTGTTCGTTTTGTTCTACGCGCGTAACGTTGACATTGAACGCTCGTGTATCCTCTCGATCACCATGCTAGTTTTAAATAGAGGAGTCGTCGAGTCCAACCGAAAGCTGTTATTTCGTGCGAGGCGATGCTTTACTTCGCATGCGGAAACGATCCGATCGACAACATTGTAACGAAAGCACGTCTCTCGCCGTTTCGAAGAGAAATGACCGGATAATTTTGCGAAAACTGTAACCGAGACGCGGCGGCGCGGCGGGCATCTATTTGCTTGTTACGGGATATTTTTGGCTTTCGAGAAAGAGAGAGAGAGAGAAAGAGAGAGAGAGAGAGAGAGAGAGAGAGAGAGAGAGAGAGAGAGAGAGAGAGAAACATATCTTGCAAACTCGACGTCTGTAAGCTTTTATAGAGGGACTAAGCGATTCCTGTCTAATCTCTTTTCGGTTTTCTTTGATGACGGTTCTTAACAAATTTAATAAATCTAAAAAAAATATTTACTCTTTTATTTTGTCCAAGTACAACAAATTGTTCGACCGATACAAATGTTGCTACGATTTATTTATAAAACTTATATATATATATATACATTATAACTTCCACATGTAAATTATTATTCCATACGAATTATATATTCCATATTAATAACAAATATATATTATATGTTTCATTCTAGAGGACTTTGTAAGTTAAATATTTTCCTTGTATATTACAATTTTTATTCACTCTTTCCCTCTTCATTTATCGAACAAATAAATTCGTCGAATGACGATGAAATTTTAGAAAAAGAAAAGAAAAGAAAAAAAAAGAAGAAGAAAAAAAAAAGAAAAGGATCGAGTCGAGTTTCACGAATGAGTTCGAAGAAGATTGGTTGGTTCGTTCGTGAACTCGAGATTGACAGTTCTCGACAGAAGACAGCTAGCATAGTATAAGAATTAGCCCACGAAGGAAGAAGAAATTAAGGCGGCATGTACGTAAGCGAGATTGGACGGTATTAGGGTGTCTTAAGGAGCAACAGAAGAGTGCCGTTGCTGACGCTGACGACGCCAACACTGAGGCTGATACGAGCCAGAAGCCAACCGTGGCGAGCCGATGCTTACTTGGAAGCGCTTTATCATCTCGTCCTAATTCAGGAGTTTAAATATTTATACCGTCGCCAGGGTGACCTCACGACACCATCTCTCTCTTTCTTTCTCTCTCTCTTTCTCTCTTTCTCTTTCTCTCTCTCTCTCTCTTTCATTCGAGTCTCTTGCGATGGAGAGCAAACCGAATCTATTTTTTCCACGAGCACCACTCGCGTATACTACGCGACTGATTTATGTCTCGGCGTACTTTAAAAGTGCTCGAGAAGCCGTCCCAGCATGAAAGTGACCCAACTCATTCGCGGAAGACACCTTTTACGTGTTTCCGTTCTTATCGTATACACTTCTTCCCTTTCTCTCTTTTCCTCTCTCTCTCTCTCTCTCTCTCTCTCTCTCTCTCTCTCTTTCTTTCTTTCTTTCTTTTTCTTTATCTTTCACAATAAAATCAATAATAATGTCAATTAAGTTTCTTCTATTAACTCTCATGGAAAGTTTCGTAGTATAAGAAAGTTATAGTTATAATAATCATGCAATCCAAATTCATTAATCCTTCTTCTTTTCAATTCTTCTTTTTTCTTCGTTTTTCTTTTTTCTTTTTTTGTTAGAGATAGAAAAACGAATCGTTTCCCTCTATTTATATAAATACATCGAACGAGCTAAGATCCCCTTGATTCCTCTTTTTCTCTCTCTTTCTCTCTTTCTCTGAAATTCCAGAGACTCGGAAATCACCCGAGGAATAATACGAGGCCATCGATCCCCTCCTTCCCTTCCGAACGTAGTTCTTGATCCTTATGTCGTTTGAACCCTTTCTTCTCGATTCCCGAAGGGTCACGAACGTGCGATGAAATCAACAAGAACAACAAGCACCGTTGTACGATAGCAAAGGCACTTGGCCTGGAGTGACATTCGTTCGAAGGGTTATGGAAGGAGTTGTTTTCTCTCTTTCTTACGTTCGGACCCTTACTACGATTTTAGTCTTCCGAAAGGAGAGAAAAAAGATAAAGAGAGAGAGAGAGAAAGAAAGACAGAGGGAAATAAGGGTTCCTAACTATTCGACCGTAGTTGTCCGATCGTACTGTTATTGCCTGTCAATTGTACGCGTTCGACGTTATTAAATTAATATTAGGGGCAAACTTAAGCCGTTCTTTGAACATAGAAAGGGTCACTCGTTGTCCGGTTTTCCTGTATTTGCGAAGAATTTCCCATGAGGATTTTCGTACCCGTGGAAATGTCGTTTCTAATGTGCATGACACCGTACTATCTTCCTATTTCTATTTCAGTGATGGAATTATCTTTGACAGGTACACGTTTGCCTTGTTATTTTCTCTCTCTCTCTCTCTCTCTCTCTCTCTCTCTCTCTCTCTCTCTATTCTTACCCTTGCTCTTTCTTTTAAGGTATAAACAGCTGTCGTTCAAGATATCTGCCGTATGGACCGACAAAGAGCCTAAATCATAGAGCTTAATTAGTATTTGAAATATTCACATACACATAAGTACTTACTTACTTAGGTATACCTATCTATTAAATTATTAATAAAGAGTGCTCTTTCTTAACTCACTTGTTAGAAACTGTCACGTAGGATACCTACTTACTTACTTATACAGCTCGAGGCTATAACTTGCGGTCTAAGAAGGGAGACACACAAGCTTCCGTTGTCAAACGCATTTAGCTTCTACAAACGAGAACTTGAGAGAAACCCTTCCGGCTATGTCGTCGAGTCTTGTGGAGTTTAATTACCGGGCGTAAGGAGGAGACAGAACTGTCGTACGATCGAATAAGCCACGTCACTTTATTACTTTATAATAAAGGGTTCGATTCGTTCGATCCGATCCCAGGATCGGACTATTAAGATATAAATGATATCTATTATGATCTGAAAGACCACGATGATTATTCTATTAATAATTTTTATCATGAATATTCAATGATCGAACGAATTGTATTTTAATCATACGTTTCCTTATTTTATGGTTAATTAAATTGAAATTATAATATTATTGCGAACACTTTATATCGAATATTTTTTTAATACACATACACACACACACACACACACACACACATGCTCGCTATACTTTCTTCTTTGAATCCTTTAAATCTAGAAATACGTAATCTCATCGGTCTCATTGGAAGTTCGTAGCATAAGTTACGAAAACGTTTACGAGTTTCTCATGGTTTATTCGCCGGACCGCGATAATGACAAATAATTCTTTCACGGGACGAACGTAATTGCACGTAATTGGGAAGAAAATATTTCAGAGAAATCGTTCACCGAATGATTTCCGTGAGACAGGAGGAAGATAGAAAAAGAATAAGAGAAAGAAAAGAGAAAGAAAGAAAGAGAGAGAAAGAATTGACAAGAAAACAATTGCGTGGAACGATTATAACGATCGTGCGAAAACACACGAAAGAGAAAGAAAAAGGTGGCGCCGGCGAGATAGTATATCCTGAAGAAGAAAAAGAAGAAAAAGGAGAAGGTGGTGAAGAAAACAAAAAAAAAAAAAAAAGAAAAGAAAAAGAAAGAAAAAAAAAGGAAGAAAAAAGAGTTACTAATGTCGGTCACGAACGCGCCACGAAATCTCTTCCAGCTGCTGTCCGTCTTCTTTTAGGGGGTGGAGAAAGAGGGGCTGGTAGCAGCTCATCCGTGAAATTCTCGTCCCCGAAATTAATAGCGGCACATTTTTCTGCCTGAAAAAGAGAAAGAGAGAGAGAGAGAGAGAGAGAGAGAGAGAGAGAGAGAGAGAGAGAGAAAGAAGCAGAAGTATATCTATTCGATTTTGGGATCAACCGGTGTAGGAATCTTAACGAAAAAAGAAAAAAAAAGAAAAGAAATCTTTCACTTTATTATTAATGATCGAGCGATCGCTTTTTTTATTTCTTATCACATAATTGCCTATGTTCTTCTTAATAATTGAAGAGAAAAAGATCAAAGAGTAAATGTGAAAGACGGAGACAGAGAATAGGAGTGGGAGTGTTAAGAAAACCAGTCAAGATACCCGGCAAAAGGAATTTACGAGAGAGAAATAGAGAGAGAGAAAGAGAGAGAGAGAGAGAGAGAGAGAGAGAGAGAGAGAGTGAGAGAGAAGAGAAGCATGGAATGTCTCATGTAATTCTAATAAAATATATCCCGCAATTAGCCACCTCCCTAAATATTCTCACGGCGAAACTGCTCCTGATCTATAGGCCGCATAAGCTCAAAGAGCTAAACCCGAGTAGTAAATTACTTTAGATCGCCATTTTTCAACCGGTAGTGCAATTACTCGTGCGGTTACCGATTACCCTTAGACATCGTGGAAACTCCCGTTATCGTTGTCGTATCCCCTCCCCTTCGTAACTATGTAACTCTCAATGTATTCGTCCTAACGAGTTCGATTGTCTTACGATCAAAGTATATAACTTTTTCTCCTCTGTCGTAAGCGAAATTTCACCATGCGAATCATCCGTTCGAATTCTTTCGCGGGTAAAACTCTACGAATAGTTTTTACGAATTTTCTCGCCCTTTCTCAAAGACGTGGTACGGTCGAGGTTCGCTAACTAGTAGCCCTTCGCTAACGCTAACTCGTTTTTCTAATTACGCTGCCACTTCTGTCGTTGGAGTTAAGAGAGAATGAGAGAGTAAGAGTAAGAGCAAGAAAAAGAAAAAGAGAGAAAAAAGAAAAAGAAACTCTCTCTCCCCCGATAAACTTAGGTGTCGGACGTGCGAGAACGGACTTGAGTTCGTGTGTAAGTAAGTAAGAATGTGTTAGTAGACCCTTTTGCTAGATCAAAGCGCCCCCAAAGATCAATACCCTTCTGAGACGCAAGAGCTGCTGTCCGATAGCGAGAGAAAGAAGAAGAGAGAAATAGAGAGAGAGAGAGAGAGAGAGAGAGAGAGAGAGAGTGAGGAGGAAAGTGAGGGGAAAGAAGTATAGGAAAAGAATAGAGAGAATGGGAGCTTGCGATAGCTTGATCGAGGGCACAAGGCATTAGTGGTCCACTCCACTTTTCTCTCCCTTCTCTCTCTCTCTCTCTCTCTCTCTCTCCTCTTACTCCCTTCGACCCTTTTATAAACATGTCACGTACTTCTTTTTCACCGAACGGAAGCAAAGGGGCATAAATAGGCGCAATTAAGGGTCCTAGATAAGAGAACTTCGACTGCAACATTCATGAAACTTCTTTCATGATAAGGGGGAAGAGAGGGAGACTCGGAGAATGGTAAAAAGTAACTCTGAGCACTTCGCATTTAAATAATACAAAACGTGATTGTATTTACGGGTGACGATAATTGTTCGAGTCAAGTTTTATAGAGTGTTATGTTATATCTGAATTGTCCTTTTTTTCTTTTCTTGTCTCTTAACTAAAACAAACTTAAATAGAACATCATTATTCACGTTCAATTAGAAATAATTGTTTGATTAGATTTAAGAAAAACGTTATAATTTTTATATCTAATTTTATATACACCTTTTATATTCTATATTGCTATATCCAATTATAATGTAATTATCGATCTTCAGGACAATGGTAGTATACTTTGATAAATCGAACGGGAATTGCAAGATTACGAGTAATTTGTTCGCCTCTTTTTTCTTTCTTCTTTTTCTTTTTTAATATCTTGAAATAAAAACAAAATGAAAGTTCATTGTCGAAGTTCGATCAAAACAAGATGAACCATTTAATTGGGTATAAAAATATTACGATATCAATTTCTCCGAGACAATACCTTTGATAAACTGGACGGAAGCCGCAAATTTTGCAGGATCTTTGAACGACGCGAATAAATCACATGGAATCGCGGTTCAAACGATGTCATCTTCTCCTAACCACAATGTGCCGTGGGCTCGCATACGGAGCCCTAGATATTTGGTTAAATATTAACGATGTCGTTAAAACAACGCATTTGCGGTTCGTTAAAGCGGAGGGCCGCGTTTAACGGCAGCCCGTTAAGGTTCGAGTTCTACGAGCAGTTAAGGCTAAAGTAAGTACTTGCCCGATAGGGAACATAGAGACCAATGATTTCTCAAGGATTTTTCTTCACTACAAAGAAATACGACGGCGATAAGATTTTTCATTATAGATTTTCTAGGGGCGATATCTTCTTTTTCTTTTTTTCTTTTCTTTTTTTTAAAGCTTTTAAAATATCTCGAATCGAAGATATATGTATATGAATTTTTTTCATACTATTCTATTTCATACATTTCAAACTGTTAACATTTTCTTTTAATATCATGATAAACGTTAAATAATGAAGTGTACGAGTGAAATGGAAATAAAATTTTTAGGTAAATAATACCAGACGAATTTTGTTTATCGTCTTTTTACTTAAACCGTATCAATCGATGAAGATTGAAAATCAAACGGAAAAGTTTTTGGTATAGAGATAAAGAAATAAAGTAATCCTAGCAATAAATCGCAGAGGATTGATCGAAGATATTAGAGAAGCGTGCACTCGTGGATGCGTCCTGGCTATCTCGGTGGGTTGAACTTTTATCCGGCCTCGGAAAACTAGTTTCCAAGCAAATGAAGAGTTATCGTTGCGGTAGGATGGTAGATTTTCGAAAGGGACGCTTAGTAAAAAAGAAAGAAAGGAAGAAGGAGATAGAAAGAAAAAAAAAGTAGTAGAAGAAGAAGAAGAAAACGGTGTCTTTCGATTTGCATCTTTGGGTTGGCAGGCAGCTCGGCACGCTCGTAAATCCATCTTAGCGAAGCTTCTGACCCACTATCCGCACTTGTACTATTATTCTAAGAGCTCGAAGAAAGAAAAGAGAGGGGCTAGAGACGAGTAGCACCGATCCCGTTGGATAACGAGAGCGAAGCGATAAAACTGTTCGGTGGTATGTAAATTGCAGTCTTTTACATATCCGCCAGGTTCAGCGGCTCAAAAGAATGGGGCAAAGGCCTGTTAGGGTGGGGTACTTGCGGAGTATCGATGATGGTGTTCTTGTTGGTGGAAGGAAGACGGAGGACGACGGCGTGAGAGTTCCGAGCCGAGATAAAACTGGACGGAGAGTGGAGAGAGAAGTGATATTTTAAGGGTGGTCCGCCCCCTTAGACGCAACCCACCTCAGACTTTCTTACTCTCTGTGAGTAAGTAAGTGGGTGGACTAGTTAGGATGTGGCGTAGGGACAACGAGCATAAATTCTCGAACGAGACGAGGGATGACCAGGCTGCACGCGAAGTCCCACGATTCTATTCTCTCTCTTTATCTTTCTCCCTCTCTCTTTGTCTCTCTCTCTTCTTTTTCCTCTTTCTTTCTAACCTTATTCTTTCTTGACCCTCTCGACCCTTTTCAGAAATACTCCGAAGGCTTCATTTCTTTCTGTCCCTTTCTCCCTACCACCTTACTTTCGTCGCACGTCAAACCTCTGCGCTAGATTAACCTCCGATTCCTCGTGAAAATACTTTGGAAGAAAATCGGCCGTATACTTCTTATCAGAAAAAAGAAAAACGACTCTGAAGAAGAAGAAGAAGAAGAGGAAGAAGAGATGGTCGTATCTTTAAAAGAAGGAAAGCAAAAAAAAAAAGGAAAATAGTGCGAATCAGATTCAGCGATTCTTTCTAAACGTCCGAATGCCCTCCTCGAGACTAATTCCTTTGCCAAAGTCCGGCTCAAGAATCTCTACTTTGTAAACTCCAGTAAGGGTCGTGATAACGTCTCCTAGAAGGATACTTTGGCACGCAGAGGTTGACAGCTCGATGCCACGCTGAAACGTCACCTGGTCGACGTACCCGAACACATTGCTATCGAGTCAGAAATACCAAACCTCGATCTCTCTCATTCTCGACGGGTGATCCCGTTTCGAACATATTTCAAATTCCAAGACACGACCCTAAGAGTCATCTCGACAGTATTCCGACGTCGAAAATGGCCCGACGAATTTTGATCGATGTCTCTCGTCGTGTGTTTTTAACAATCAATACATTTGTATCAAGCAATGGATCATTCTTTTTTTTTTTTTTCTTCATTTGCTTTCTCCGTTTAAGTCCAACCAAATTTAATTTATCTTTATTTTTCATCGCACAAAAAGTGTTCTGTTCTTTTTTCTTCTTATTTATTAATTTTTTTTATTTTTTAATGACTCCTTCCCCACCCCCATTTCTCGTATACTTAAGCGCAAAGTACGTTTACTGAACTTTACACACTTTATAATTTATCCAACACTTCTTTCTTTTCTCTTTTTTCATTCGATATCAATTCTCCCGATAGAGTCAGTCTAAGAAAATCGATTCAATAATTAGAGGGGTGCACAAATGAGAACATGACTCACGTCACTATTAAAAAGAATTACCCGCGTCTTAGGATCGAATCGAAAAATCGTTGTAGGGCGATAGCAAAAACGGTGGCGTGTCACCAACCACCGTAGAAATGTCTGTGCCGAGCTCGTCGACTCGCCGCAGTGTTGATCGATGGCCACCCGTCAGTTGGCACCACTTTTAATTAAACCACCCTCAAGATTAGCCCGGCCCCTCTTCTTTCCAAGCTTTCCGTTCCTTGTAATTGTTTTAAATCTCACCCCATACCCGGTTGGACGCACCCTAGGCAGTTTAGTCGAGGAAAAAAAACCGCAAGCCGTCAGGGTGACAGATTCAGCGGCTCTACTGACATTTATAAGATCGTAACGACAAAAGGGTTCGCTTCTTGCATCTTCGCACACTTTCTTTTCTCTTTTTATTTTTTATTATCATTATTTTGCTTCTTCTAAAAAAGATTCGATTCTCTCTCTTCTTTTTTTTTATCCTTCTTAAAGGCAAATCCCGTTTTGAAAAAATTTATTACAATGATTTATCCTTTGTTATACGAAAAATAAAGATGAAGTTGGAGGATCTTAAGGAATCAAAATGGAAGAAAAAAAGAAGAAGGAAAGATTGAAAATAAGAATATCCTAACGCACGGTTTTGATTTAAGTAACTCTTTCTAAAATATCCAACATCGAACATGTTTCACAGGAAGCCTGGACTACGGACGGTTAAAGTTGGGATATCCATCCATAACGGCAGTCCAAATGTTGTAACGGAGCTACCGAGTTAACGGCACCGAGATATACGGTAATTGTACAGTGGCTAACTTACAGACTCCGAATTGCTCCAGGGCTTCAAGTACCTTTCGGTGGTATCACCGACTCTCAACATCCACCTGCAGACGCATCGGCCGAGATAGATGGAAAGACAGAGAGTAAGAGAAAGAAAGAGAGAGAGAGAGAGAGAAGGAGAGAGTGAAGGAGAGAGAGAGAGAGAGATAGATATAGAACTCGGCTAGGAAAACCACCCAAGTTTAACATCGACCCTCTTCGCCGTAGCCGAACGCGAGGGAGACGTTCAACGAAGTTCGACCGTCTGCTTTCGAGACCTTTCGTGATTATGTGTAGCCTCGCGGAAAGTAAGTTCTCGATTTCTTGATCCGATCGATATTGAACGATCTCTCGAATCAAATTTAACGAGATTTGGACCAACAACAAATCGTAAAATTTGTTAGACCTTGTCTCTATCGGAAATATTATTTTTCTTCATTTTTTTCTGTTCTCTCCTTTTTTTCTGTTTTTTTTTTTTTATTTTTCTAGAAATAAAGAGAGAGACAATTTTTCAGTCGAAAGAAAAATGAATCATATCAATGGTTGCTTCTTTTGAGATAGAAAAAAAAGAAGAAGGAAAAGAAGAAGAAGAAGAAAGAAGAAAAGAAGATTGGTGGTATTATCTCGGTCAAAAGACCGCAAAGGGACCTTTGATCGAAACGGGTAGACAATTTTAGAGTGTAGACCAAAAGGATTTCGAAGATCAAAGAAGGTGCGAGATAGCGGCAGGTTTTTTTTCAGCAAAGCTTTTGAGTACGAGTTTATCGGTCAGGATGTTGCCCAGATGGCGGGCTCGGCTCGTCTATTTTCGTTTGTACACCGCTTTACCACTCGATTACTCGATCTACCTGTCCACTTAACCAACTTCTTGTCTTTCCCTATACGCGAACAATAGAAATGTTGGATGAATTCGCGCGAACTCGGAGCAATTCGACTGATACTACCGAGGAGTGGTTTGTGGGTAAAAGAGAAAGAGAGAGAGAGAGAGAGAGAGAGAGAGAGAGAGAGAGAGAGAGAGAGAGAGAGATAGAGAGATATATAGAGATAGAGATCCCAAGGCAGTACTTACGGGATTAGCCAAGTATACCTCGCAGTTATAAGTCCAACTCTACAATTGTAAGTTCTTGAATGATATCTTGTTTTCCACGAACGATGGTATCAAGGAAAATTAAAAAATTATATTTTCTATCTGACCATCGAATCTGATATTATCTCGGATTAGTAGGATAATATTATTCCCTTTGTTCTACAAAAAATTAATATTTATTAAACACGATGCACGCTGCAGTAATTATGATATAATAGATATCTATTTATTGTAAGATAAACACTTCATTCCATCGATCGTTATTAAAATTATTCTTGAAATTTTCCTGTCTCTTATCGAACTGAAAATGTTCGAACAATAATTATCGAACAAAGATGAGAAGATCCGTACGAATCCAAAGTAATACACGACCAAATTTATTCCTATCTCTTGTGAGAGCCCCGGAAATGTTAAAGCCAAGAGTATTTTACTTTGTCATCTCCGGTTCATCCCGACTGTCAACGAGTCTGTATTATAAATGCGAGCCAATTTAAAATTCATTACAAGGTGCAGAGTCCTCGCCCGGCAACCCCCTTGGCTGTCACTCGAGGAGTTCCTTTTCGCATAGAGAGGGGATAATTGTTCGTCACTGAAGCGATCCGACGAACTTTTGAACGAGGGAGAAAGACAGAGATAGAGTGTTAGAGAACAACGGCGACGTTCAGCCAATCTCTTCCTCCCTCCTTCCTCCTCCCTCTTCTACATCCTTGTTTATTTAAATAATGCACGGGGGTTTCGCTTGAAAATGGATGACTACAAAGCTTCGAAATCCGCTTCGTGGAAACTGTAACGTGGAGAAACTGCTACGGTGCTACGGAGGAGAAGAGGAAGAGGAAGAGGATGAGGAGGAGGAGGAGGAAGAGGAAAAAGTGGGAGGATGGCTCGCTCGTATGACAACGGAGGGGATCCAGCTGCCAAGCGATGGAACATTAGCTGCCAGTTTTCCAAATACTATAGCTTTTCGAGCCCCTCATTTCTTCTTCCTTCCGAATTCCCTAAGATTGAAACGAGCACCCTTTCATTCCGACGGAACAACTTTCTCCGTCTCGTACGATATCTTCCTACTTGACAAGCTTAAATTCGTTCCTCTGTTTCCTCGTTTTCAGGAAATAACGAAAACATCCTTCTATAAATAAACTTTGTCCGTCCACCTTTTCTTTTTCTTACCCTTAATTGTACTGATATTATCCTTTTTTCCTCTCAATTCGAACAAATTGGAACAAATTGGAATGAGCTAAATAATTGTTAATTTATAATTACTTTATCGCAAATATTATCGAAGTTGTTTGTATGATTAACATTTTTATGGACAATGCGTGCAAGTTAAATAAAGAAAATTGATATATATATATATATATATATATATATATATATATATAAAATTAATTTCGAGCGAAGCAGTTGATATCAAAAAAGGGAAATTCGTTCGAGACGGGTGAATCGTCGATATGGAAAGGGCCGCCAACGTGAAAGTAAACAGAAGCTCGTTTCAAGGGTGAAGAGTATGCGGGGTTATACGGGGTTAAGGGGGAATGGATCAATCGCACCTTCCGTCGGACGTAGTCTCTTCTTTATAAATGAGAGAAGCGAAGGGGGTGGATTACGGGGACGGGACGAGAGTTTCGAAGGCAGTTCAGATATTCACCGGTTGATTACTGGTCCCGGCTGGGCCAGGAGAATGAGGGAAGGGGAATCCCCCAGAGGACGCTAACTCGACAACTGACAAATTAGCCCGGCGCACCGACGACACTTGCAAAATGGGTCGACAAGAAGGTGGCCCGTTTCGGTTTAAATTCGATGCTACCGCTGCAGTCTCGGACCGATGAGATTCGAAACGACTCGCTCGAGTTACTTGCACCTGCAGTCCTCTAAATTGAAGTTAGGTAGTCAGCTTTATCTATCATTTCGATTATTATTAACTCATTCCAAACGTTAACGATATATAATTAAAATTTAATTAAAATTCTAATTTGTCTCCGAGCATCTTTTTAAAGAAGATTATAATATCGCGACAAGAATACGTAAATTGTGTTGGTAGAGTAGAAAAGAAAAAAAAAAAAAAGAAAAAGAAAAGGAAAAATATAATCTCGTTTGATAAAACCTTTTGCAAGGAAGATTGAGAATAAAAAATAAACAAGAAAAAAAAGTGAGAAAAAAACACGAAGAGAAAAAGAAAAACAAAGATGAATTCGAGGATAAAATACACGTGGTAACGTTCGTAAACATGAACGTCGCAAGAGTAATACTTTTTAAAGGAGAAAAGAGAGGAGTAAGGGGATTGTTATTCCTGCGGCGTAGAAGCTTCGGTGTCGCTTTCACTAGAGTCGGTTACTGATAAACGAGCGGTTTCACCCCCACGCGTTGCCCCCTGAATGTAAACTCACCCTTCTTCCTCGACACGCTTTAAGCTCTCTTACCGTCGTTCCGTTGCTGCTAAGCGAGGCCGCCGTGTAAATCGTTTTCCGACTTAAACGATTGTCGACGACAGACCCGGAATTAATCGTCGTGATTCCGCTCGTCGACTTTCTCGACGTCGAGCGAGAAAGAAGCGCTTAATCATCCTAAACCGAGTACCGTATTATCCGAACGAGTTACTTCGATCATTTTTATTTTTATTATTTTTTTTTTCTTTATCTTTCTTGTCAATCGTAGACTAGTTTTTGGTATCTATTACATATCATACGTAATTATAACCTTGAGGATTCCGCTCTTCTTTTTCATCATATCTTTTTTTCCCTTTTCTTCTCTAATTCAATTAAAAATATAAATTAAAAAGAACAAAATTATTCCTTTTCGTCTAGATCCTTCAATAGATCCCATTCGTTTGAATGAAATAAAGTCGATTAATAAAGATTTTTTTACATCCAATCGAATCTAATACGAATAATAAGTTTTACGAAATTAAATGTCCGAACTTAAGGATATACTTTATATATACAGGGATGAAGGATATGATCCATCTCTTATCTTTGGAGCTACCAAATCCAGAAAGGTTTTGACGAACATTCGTCAAGATGAAAGAACAAGAGTGTGAGAAGATTTAGGAGTAAAGACGTACAAGTAGACGTTGTAAGCGACGAGTCACACGAAAAAGAGGCACCTTTCGTGTACGTGAGTGGCCAAAGGTGGAACGTCACGTTTCTTTGGGTCGTATCCCATGAGAACGATGTCTCAAACGAACACGGGGGACCCATGTCGAGGCACCTGCACCAAAATTCCACGAGAGAAAGATGAGGAGGAAAAGGGTAGGGTAGAAGGGAGGGGAGAGCAAGAAGAGAGCAAGAAAAAGGTAGAGAGAGAGAGAGAGAGAGAGCAAGAGAAGAAGGAAATATTGGCTCGCGTGATAACCTTTACCTACAAGGACAAAACTTTTCCGATCGTAGGACGCCAAGCTCGCGCGATAACTTTGTCATAGCCAATTTATACAATTGGCATGGCACGCCGCTATTTGGCACTGGGGACTCACGAATTTATGGCTAATGTCCCGCATGCTCTGCTGTTGCCCGAGAAATAACTGGCAAAGCCGAGAAAAAGAAAAAAAAAAAAATAAAGAAAGGGGCTGTGATCACGTATCTCCTACTAGCGCTTGCTTCCGAAGACTTTCTCACGATGCTATAGGGACGAGAGAGGGAGAGAGAGAGAGAGAGAGAGAGAGAGAGAGAGAGAGAGAGAGA
>NC_057690.1:2456142-2461052 GCF_014466175.1 Vespula pensylvanica | reverse complement strand
GAGAGAGAGAGAGAGAGAGAGAGAGAGAGAGAGAGAGAGAAAGAGAGAGATTGATCGTACATCAAAATTGTGCCACTAGGATATTTCTTTTAACATACAAATTAAGATATCTTAAGATATTCTCTATGGAACGTCTCTTTTAATTACAATATCTTAATATCTATCTTAAAATACTTTTTAATACCTTATCTCTAGTTTTCTAATAATTAATGGTTATGTAAAATAGATATACTTCAAATTACCATAATCTTCTCGATGAGAAATTAATTTCTTTCTTTTTCGAACGATATCTTCGAACGAAAAAAGCGTACAGACATAAATTTGTATATGTGTGTTTCTATGTCTAATGAGCATGATTTTAATGAAATTATGACGGATATTAATTACCAATATAGATATATAATAATTACGTATATCGAATTTTGAAACAGGATTCGTCATAGCGGAGAAATAATTAATATCGATCCTGGAGAGAGTAGTAAAATGATATGGGATCGCGAGGATGCTTTGGTTTGATTATACCAAGGGTAACAAGAATAAGATAGAGAGAGAGAGGAAATTCATCCTTATGCGTAACATCCCTTGGATTGTCTACATCGTTGTAGCCAATTGGTATTCAGCCTGGCGGTCCCCTTAGAACGATGTAACAGCATCGTGGACATGTGTCACCTAGAACGATTTCAACTTGGTACGAACCGGAAATAGCTGTTTAAAATTGCATCGAGGGTCTCCCGTTAAGGACACGTGCGCTTTTTTTAATGTCTCGACGAACGTTCACGATAATATCCTTTAAGCTTTTATTAACGGCGGTCCATGTACGTGGTACGAATCGCCATTGCCATTCTCATGCGACATTACGTGTGATCTCTTGTTGATCCTGACCCTTTTATCAAATGATAAGTAAGATAGTTAAATTTTTTAAGAAAATAAAAAAGTAAAATATAGAAAATGTAATGTACTAGATATTACATTTTCACGCGTATGGTAAAAATATGAAATGAAATTCTATTTATTTGATATTTGAATATTTTTATTAATCAATGATAAATAAATTTTTTTGTAAAATAAATGATGATCGGTATATACGAATATTTTGATTAGTATAAAATAGGTGTCGAATTTACCTCACTCATATTATCTACTGATATTTTATTATAAATATTTATTTGAAATACTGATCGAATAAATAACATTCTACGAAATATATATATATATATATATGTATATATTATTATATATATTATGTATATATCGTACATAATGCAATATACGAGACATATATGGATAACTTTTAAGATCCTAGACGTAGCTTTTAATGTCCTCGCTTCAGATCGATAAGAAAACCGTCCAACGGAGAGCGAAGTGTCCATTATGGCATTAACTCTGGCAGAGGGTCCCTACTTCTCCCGAGGGAGGAAAAGTTTTGGCAATGATTAACCGAACTCGGCTTCTCGCCTTCTTCCATCAATCGATAGAAGTGGTCTCGCTTGATTTGTTGATCATAATTATCAAAAGGAGTTTCTTTCTTGTTTCCTAAAATATATCTATATCTATTTGTTTCGGTATTGTTTTTATTTCCGAAAGATTTATATTTATCTAATTTCTTCCTCTTTTCTTTTCTTTTCTTTTTTTTTTCCTTTTCAAGGACGACATCTATAGATAATATATGTAACGACGATGAAGAAACGTAGAAAAATAAAATATTAACGAAATCGCGTTTTCGCTCGATTCAACAAACGAAAGAGGCAATGACAAAATAGTAAAGGAATGACATAAAGCAAACAGTCTAGCGAACTTCTCTCGACACGGTCTTTTTTTCTATACAAAAAAAAAATAGTCCTCGATAAACGAGCATAATTTTCGACTAATTACCTTCCAAACAAAATT
Source organism: Vespula pensylvanica (assembly GCF_014466175.1). Lineage (NCBI taxonomy): Eukaryota > Metazoa > Arthropoda > Insecta > Hymenoptera > Vespidae > Vespula > Vespula pensylvanica. The sequence goes on along the minus strand of NC_057690.1, from coordinate 2,459,165 downwards.
ATACCAGTAAAGTTAATAAAAAAGAAAAAAAAAAGAAAAAATGTGCGCGCTATTATCATCGACAAGAAGCACCATGTTTCTTCGGCATCACAAACTTCCAATAGGAATCATGCAAAATATCTTTGGATCTACCCTTAAGAAGAGCTTTTCGACAAGTTAGTCATTGTGAATGCGAATAAATGTTTTTTTTTTCCTTTCTTTTTTTTTCGTTTTTTTTTTTTTTTACACCAATCCTATTTTGACCTATTTTCTCTCTCCGTCCCTCTCCTTCTCTCTCTCTTATCGCAGCTTCCATTCGAGAAAAGGAGGATAATAGTTCATCGAAGAAGACTAGTTTTCTAACGAAATTAAAAAATATCTTTAACAAATCAGGTGAGACATTTGATTAAACGTATATAAATATTTAATTATATCCTTGAAAAGTAAAAATTAATATCGATATTTCATGAGAATTACTATTATTTTCTTTTTTCTTTTCTTTTCTTTTCTTTTTTTTCTTTCTTTACAATAAGATTAACAATAGAGGTTCAGTTCTAACCTAACGATTTGTAGACCACATCAGCAACGAAGTTCACGACAAGATCGCTTATCTTCAATCGGCACTCTCACAAACCATATATTTAGAGAATAAACTTTTCGATCGGCGAATAAATCATACTTTGGAATCGAGAATGAACAATGACGTTAACATGGATTTCACGAATGTCATTGAACAGACAACGAGCAAGCGAACTGCCAAAAGAATCGAGAATATGTTTGCTTACGATCTATCTGAGATGACTTTGAAAGGAAATCCTGCGATTTTTATAATGAACGACTTTTGGAACAACGAATTAGACAAGTTCTATCAGTTGATGATATACAGTAATTGTATGAACGACTTCCCAATCGTTAATAATAATTCCTCGAAATATCAATTGAATATCGATCCAAGGAATCAATATCATTTTCCAACACGTACAAGATCGCTTTTCGGCTGTGGTACGTTCCTTCGTAATTTGATTCACGATCATGGGGAAGCTTCGAAAGTGATAAGTTTCGTGCCACGAAGTCCGAAGCCACCTATAAGAGAACCTAATATGCCCGAAAAGCGAGATAAGAAAGACAAGGGAAAGGAAAAGAAAGAAAAGAAACCGGTAATTCGTACTCTAAATCGTTACATCAAAACGTCGAAACATTTTCTTAAAATAAATATTGGAGAGAGTACGCAATACGTGAGCAATCTGGCAATGGCACGGACCCCAACGGTCTATAATTCGAATATGTCCATCGGCAAAAGATACGCGTCCTTGGGAACGTTCAAGTTGTTCAAAGAAACGTCGAGACGTCCGAACATATTAAACAAAACGAAAGAGTCCCTTCTGAAGTCTAAGATACTTTCTCGTAATCAAATGTTATCGTTCGATAAGAATTATCAAACCATCGATGGCAAAGTGGGTGATAAAGAAAACAAAGAGACCGAAGTAATGGAAAATTCCGAATTGAGCATCGACAACGAAATATCTGCGTGGCAAACTTTGGTCGATAAATCGAAACCACCACCCGAGAAGAAGGTCGATCAAGAATTGGTAGAGTTACAGTTGGACAAGGTATCCATTCGTCCGGAACCACCGATACCTAAATTAGATGTAGAGATGGTGAAACCGATGAATTCTGAAATAAAAATCGAAGACGAATTCATAGAAACGGTGAGTTCTGATCGCAAATCAACGCGACCTGCGGAAAACGCTCGGTCTGGAAATACGTCGGAAACTCATAAGGTAGAGAACAGAAAGTATCACACGGTGTCGAACGAGGACGAAGCAGTTCTTGAGAAAAAAGATAAATTTCAAGTAATTCTGATTAACAGAAACTTCAGCAAGTCTCATTCTCCTTCTAAAACGGATTCTGAAAGTGCTCAACGATCTAACACTCAAAACCAGCAACTTTCTTCAACTAAAGTGCAATCCGATCAGACTGCTTTTGCCAGATCGTCCGCCAGGGAGTCGGAAAATACTGACGAAGGTACTTCGAATGAGAGCAAACGATCCTCGTTATCCACTGACTTTCAATCGGGAAATCGCAAACATGACGAGGAAACGACTGGTAACTTCACTCAAACTTTTGATGCAGTCGAGGGCGAAAGGGTGATTTCTTTGAATCACTCGAATCAGGGTAATGCACGTTTGCCAACGTCGGTAACGATTTCGTCACGACCTAAACAAGAATTGAACGAGAATCAATTGGAGAATGATATTATAAACAGCAAAGACGGTCGCAATTATTCTTACTCGAGTATGAACGTGGCGGCTCACGATGAGTATCCTTATACGTGTTTCGACGAATCTTATATCGAAGAAAATAAATACATCGATTCTAAAGACGAATTAGATAAAAACGACGGTTCCATCGAGAAACAAATGGCGGAAGTTTCGATGAAAGAAGACGAGGAGTGCAAAAAAATTGAAATGATAACCGATGCGAACGATGATTTCATTCGTATACCGGGTGATCCTTATCCGTATAGTCGAGAGCACTTCAAAAAGTGGCGATTACCGCGTAAGAAGACGTTCGAGGATACGATTTTAAAGACATTGCAAAGTAAATCAGATGTTAAGAGAATCACGGATAACATTGAGTCGCATTCATCGCAAATTCTTGGTTCATCTGGTGTAGGAAATTTAGAGGACTCTAAGACCTCCTCTATTCAGAAGGAAAAGCAACCGATCAGAGAGATGTCCCACGATTCTCATGTTCACGATAAGTCGTATCACGCTATGTTGACTGATAACGTTGAAAATGAAAATCGTTCGAAGAAATTAAAGAAAAATCGTCATACTATAAAATGTAACGATAGGAAGTTCTACGTTTCTTCGTTGGATCAACAGATAGTTCCCGAATGTCTTCGTCGTGGCGTTAACAATGAAAATTCAAAGACTAAATACAACCTAGGAAAATTGTTGGAACAAGTTTCTGGAAATGAGAAATTGATGAAAGATGATGTGTCTCGTCGAGAGTATCATCGTTGGATTCGTTCCGGCTTC
>NC_057690.1:2448642-2451142 GCF_014466175.1 Vespula pensylvanica | reverse complement strand
TATATAATCGTTTGAAATCACATACGTTGAATATTCCTTGGCTTATAATACGAGATACGCGTTGATTATAAAAATTTCTTATCGATTTTTATCGATAATTTCTATATTATTCGATTAACATCGTCCCTTAATATGATCGTCGTAAGAGAAATCGTTTTAAATCAGATACGATGAATATTTTTGTTATGATTCGATAAGAAAACGTGTTAATTATAAAAATTACCTAGTGATCTTTATCAACAACTTTTCATGTTTTTCGATATCATTATTTATAAATTTGTTGGAATAATTTGAAAGAACAATGAGTGGAAGTCCCTATTAAGAGCTTACCAGTTTAATGAGAGAAAGATAATCGTGATATATCCGATGAAATGCGAGTGTTCAGCAGGCATGCCATCAGACACACGATATCGTTTTCCGAACATTGCTGTTACGCACGCGGTATAAGCAGAGTTGTCAATTATCCTACCATTGTATTGTTACAATTACGATGGAGCTCATGGATTAAAACGAACATAATACCAACTAGATCATTTTCCAATAATGCCGTTATGCAGCGGCAGAAACGCAGGATAAACGGCGAACATAATCCCAAATGCGTTTATTGCAACTGTAATTGCACGTCCTTTTCTGATCAAACTTGTCCCAATTAAATCGAAGTATCGTTGCATCGAATGCGTACAAACAAATCTTCTGCTTGTATACCCGATTGGCATAACAAAACTCATATAAAATTATTATTAACAAAATTTCTTCAAAAATATACAAATCGAAGTTTATTAATTTCTAATTGGATCAGAGAGAAAAAAGAAAGAAAGAAAAAGAAACAGATATCGTTCAATTTGTTAAACGTCCTTCAAATTTCTTTAAGATTTCTAAAAACGATTAACTTATGTCGATAAAAAAAAAAAAAAGAAGAAGAAAGAAAAAGACACGTAAAATAATATCGACAGAATTACTTACGTTTACCTATCACCAAAGTAATTAATAAAAACGAGTGATCATCGATGAAATATGATTCTTGAAATTTTTTCATGATTTTCGTCAACTCGAGATTTCGATTATAGCTTTCGAAAGGAATCGAAAGAGATTCGAAAGGAATAAAAGGCCGTCATCGGAAAGAGAATCGAGGGGCTGACGATGCAAGTCACCCCTCGATCGTTGGCCGCAACGTGCCATCTCTTCGTCGACGTAGTCGTAGTCGTAGTCGTCGTCGTCGTCGTCGTCATCGTCGTTGTCATCCTCCAGTCGTCGTAGTAGTGACATCACAAAAAATCACGGAGCCGCTTTCCGGCCGGATATCTTTCAATTACCCGTTAATATGATAGGCGGTGGTCGTTGTTGCAAGTCAGCACCACGTCGTTGTTCGCACACGTAGGAAACTCACATACACGCAAACACGAAAACACGTATGTACTCTATGTTTAACGCATACATACATATGGATATGTATATATATATATATATATATATATATATATATATATAGAAAGAGAGAGAGAAAGAGAAAGAGAGAGAGAAAGAGAGAGAGAAAGAGAAAGAGAGAGAGAGAGAGATGTGTGTTTGCGAGCCACGAATGATTAATCGACGTCAACCGCAGACCTCGCTGTATAACCTCAGCTGGAATATCGTCGAATTCGTTGACACGTCGATCTGCGGTTTACCGAAACGCGTTGCGCTCGTGTATCTATTTCGAGTGCACGAATTCGATCGGATTTAACGGACCGAGTGCCCAACGTTCGGGTAAACGAGTTTCCAACTTGAAGATGAAACGATTCGTTTCTCTCCATCCTTCCTCGATGAATGTCCGAGTGATTTTAAATTGAAAGAAAGAAATGAAAAAAGAAGAAAGAAAAAAAGAAGAAAAAAGCAACTTTCAAATTTGTGTCGGTTCGTTAATCTTTATCCCGATTGATGTTTCATCGAAATTATTTCGTCGTTTAAAGATTACATATTTTTCTTTTCTTTCGTTTTTTTCTTTTCTTTTCTTTTTTTTTTTATGAAAGTAACATTTAGTAAAATTTACATTTAGTGAAATCTGATTCTTTTTTGTTTGTTTTTTTTTTTTTTTCTACAAATCACGGCGCGTAGTTCTTATACAAATGAAAATTACCAGTGCCAGTATCTTTGCATCGATAATCGAATGGCTCGCACGCAAATGGCGGCGAATGCAAAAGAGTAAATTGCCTATTTCGAGTATCATCGTCTTAGCCGTCTCGGTGGCACGTTCCTGCAATTTGGTCTTAACGTGTCTATGATCCCCGTAGGAAATGCGTAATCTTCCTTTCCTTTCCCCCATCTAAATTGATCCCCTCCCTTCTCGCTTTTTTATTTTTCTTTGCTCTTCTGTCCTCGTCGTTGCATCAGGATTCCGTCTAAATAACGTATCAATTTAACCCTTGTGAGAATTGACAAATAATTGTCCAATTAGATTTATAAAATTGACGTTCTCGAGGAAATTCTTATCGAATAACCATAATAATTGATCCTAAAGAAAAAA
>NC_057690.1:2411577-2448632 GCF_014466175.1 Vespula pensylvanica | reverse complement strand
AAAAAAAAAACAAGAAAAGAAAAGAAGAAAAGAAAATTCATGAAAAAGTTTCTATCTCTTATTTTCAGGAAATATTCGTGTTACTATCGTTATGAGATGATCCTAAATCTTTTTTCGAGGATAGCAATATAACACGATGGAAATGTCCATCGTCATGCTAGCTTTTGATGTTGGGACGTGATGTCGAATTTTCGTGCGTCCTTCGGTGGAAATCGTTTTCTCGTTATTGAAAAAAAAAAAGAAAGAAAGAAAGAAAGAAAAGAGAAGAAGAAGAAGAAGAAGAAGAAAAAATACGAGAGCATCGATATAATAAGCGCAGCAGTTCTCTCGAAGATATTAATTGTATCCCGTGACGAACGAATGTTCGAACGTACGCGTATGTAATCGGGACGACGACGGATGATCGAACGATTCGACTTTGATTAAGCCAAAGACGACGTTGATTTCGAAGGGTGGCGCTAATAATTTTCGTCGAGTAAAAGAAATCAAGGGGAAGAAAGAAAATATATATCACTCTAATGGATCCAAAGATCTTTATGTTCGAAGTTCAGACTTTTGTAAGACGCAATCAAGGAGCAGAAAGCTTTCAAGAGCTTTCAATGGATCGCTCGCGTAATATTTCGACTAATAATCATCGATGAAAGTTTTCTTTGTTTTTTTCGAATCATTGACAAAAATCTCAATCGATCGTTAAATCGACAAATTTGTCTCCGAAATATAATTATCAAGTATTTAATCGAGTACTTAAATGATATTAAATCGAAATATCCTTACTTCTACAACTACTTTTACGATATAAAAAAAAAAAAAATGAAAGAAGAAAATAAAATAAGAAGAAAAAAATTTATTACCAAGTTACATCGATTATTTGAGAATTTCCATACATACTCCTAATTAATGAAACGAAGCGTTAACATACAGCGAGTGACAATTTGCTAAGATTAACATCAGCTTTGCGTAACATTAAGCGAAGCATCTCTCTTAGGTCGTTCTCTCTGAACGAGAACCAAACAGGCATTTGCCTAACGCGTAATGGCATAATTTGCCTAAGGGTTTAATCACATCGTTGTTATTTAGTTGTCCAACGGACTGGAATAAGCTGATCGTGTCTCAGACATCCCCTTCGCTGTACTACTTAACGTCCGCCAGCCTAACTATTCTCTGTTAAATGGTAAAATCATTTGAGTAGCAGCTAACTGAATCACTACGTCGGTTTGGATCGTCGATCGACGGTGTCTATTTCTTCGCTTCTTAGTTCGAAATAGATCAAGAAATCCGACCATTGAAAACGGGATTATTAATACGATCTTATGATACATAGAAACTAGTTACGAACAAATGTTCCCAAAAATATTGCAAGGTACTATTATGTTTATTATTATTATTATTATTATTATTATTAATAGTATTATATCGAGGTCACAGAAGTAATTATCTTTTTTTTTTTGAGTTAAAATAAACAATTTATATTCGCAAATAATAGATTTCTCGAAGTATTTCCAAGAAACGAATTTCCGATAAATAGTAGAAACATTACGAATGAAAACTTAACAACTGCTATTCGCTGCGTTTGTGGATACGTTTAAATCTTCTACGACTTTAGCAAAAGCCTTTTGCAATAACCCATATAGAACGAGAGACGACAAAACGAACTACTCCTTTTATCTTTCAACGAAAGATCCCCTGTAAACAAATTGTTCTCCAAACTGAACTCGCTAGCAAAGGCGTTTTCTACGAAAGGATAGCCGTTTCTTCATATATATACATATATATATGTATATATATCTATCTATCTCCCTCTCCTTCTCTTTCACAGTTGAAAGAAAAAAAAAAAGAAAAGAAAAGAAAAGAAAAGAAAAGGAAAAAGAAAAAGAAGAAGAAGAAGAAGAAGGAAGCCTTGGAAGCGATTCCGTGTCTCTCGTGTACCTATAAACAAATGCCGTGTTAACATCGAAATATCTGGCAGCCTGGAACAGCTGTTGGCAACGGGCCTCTGTTGACATAACTTTGACAAAGTCGTTGACAAAGTTCCCGTTCTGAGCTTTTTACGCCTTTGGGACCATTAAAAGCTGATAAATCTTTCGGTCCCTACGTTCAAACTTACCACGAAAAAGAGAAAGAGAGAGAGAGAGAGAGAGAGAGAAAGATAGAGAGCAAGCGAGAAAAAGAGAGAGAGAGAGAGAGAGAGAGAGAGAGAGAGAAAGAGATAGAGTGCTCGACACTATTTTCATCGTTCACGTCGTCGTTGTCGTTGAATCCAACGATGCGAGTCAACGATGGCAGCTTGTGAAAATATCGAGAATGTGTACGTGTGTGTATGTGTGTGTCTGTCTCTTTTTATCTAACTCCCATTCTCTTTCTCTTTTTCTATCACTTCGACCGGATCTACAGGACGTTTGTCAACTCACTAACCATTGGAAGCAAACAAATGTTTCTCACCAGCAGACGTTAGGCGACACACTACTCGTGCGCACGCGCGCCTATTACACAGCCTTATTAATAGCTCGAGTAATGAAATCTTCCTTTCGCGTGCACGGTAATGGATGCTCGAGTAAGAGCGACCGATATCGAAGAGTCGTCTGGCACTCTTTCGAGCTTAAGATATTTATGTACATATTTATATTATCCTGCTCCCCACTCTGCTCCATTCTCATCCAATTCCTCCTCATTTTTTTCAAATATTAATTTCTTTCTTTCTTATTCATTCATCTTACGTATTTATTTTATTGTTTTCTTCTTCTTCTTTTTTTTTTTTTTTTTTTTTTCTTTAAGGACTAAGAGACGCTCGGATCTTTTAATTATTTCTTTTTTTATTCTTCTTTTTTCTCTTTTTATTTACGTAAATCAAATAAATCTAAGTTCGAGTCTGAATTTTTTTTCTTCTCCTTTTTTCTCTTTGAATAAATCCGAGTTCGATAACTGTATCGAAGGTTTCTTTAAATAAGAAAAAAAAAAAAAAAGAGAAAGAAATCGTCCTCTAGAGATAACTCTATTTTTTTAATTACCAAGCACAACGACATAATATTTCTAAATTGGTGAAACTTCCTTTGATAATCCAGAGAATATATAACTCTCGTGAAATTTTCTCTCGCGACGATCTCTTCCTCGCATGTCAAAACCGTCAAACATTTGTCATATTCTACGACGAAGAAGACGGCTGACAAAGAAACGATTTGTCTCTTGTCTCGGACTAACAAGTCAAGCCGATGGACACGATTATTAATAGCTCTGGCGACGAATTACCGCACGAATGGACACGGAGACTGACGTAACTCGTTCGTAATATCATTTAAAAATCATACAAACAAAATCTTTGTCTTCGACTTCTATTCCGTCGATGATTCAATGGAAAGATTAATGAGGGAAGGGAAGAGGGGAAGGAAAGTGGCAAAGAAAAGAAAGAAAAAAGAAAAAATAAAATGAAAAAGAAAAATTAATGACATCGGCCGACGAGTTAACTCAAGCTCAAATAGTTTTATCAATTTTCTGCATCTTATAAAACTCCGTTAGAATTAATTATAATGAAAAATATATGACGTTGGTCGTAGGGTGATCGATTTAATCGGTACGTCACTGAGAGTCGCTCCAAAGCGGTAGTCTCGAGGCCTGGCGCCCAAAACATATGTATATCACTAGGAAAAGTGGCTTTTGCTCGTACATCATGCGAAAGTAGATGACGAGCACTCGTCCCTACTAAAGAAAAAAAAGGGAATAAAAAAAAAATAGAGAAACAAGAAGAAGTACACCAACTTCGACCTAAAATAGAGAGCAGACGAAAGATGGCGACGAACTAGAATTAAAGATTGTTGTGCTTTTGAACGTATCTTGAATAAAAAAAAAAAAAAAAAGGAAAGAAAGAAAGAAAGAAAGAAAAAAAAAATGAAGAGACGACTCGATTCATTCTTAAATCATGTTCATTCATTTTCCACTATAATATGATGGATACGAGCTGATCGAAGAAAAAAAAAGAAAAAAGAAGAAGAAGAATTATTTGTAACGGCGCAAAAAGAAAAGAATTTCATTTCTAAACTCTTATAATAATTATAATTAAAACTAGTTGTCTCTAATTGTATAATTCTTAAACAATTCTAATTTTATAATCTTCGTAATGATTACTCTCTGTTTATAAATCTCACATCGTCTGGCTAATTGAATATTATTTGTATAACTTTTCAGAATATGTCGTACGGTGTTCGGGAGGAATATCAAACTATCATCGAATCGCCAAGGAGTTTGGCGAAGAAGATCGAGAGTTGTATCGTTAGGTGAGCAATTTAGAAAAAGAGAAACTTATTAAAAAAAGGAAGTCAAACAGAACGATAAATGTAATATCGTAAACAGCACGATACAGTAAGATAAACGTTAAAAGTGATTTGTGATGAAGGGAAAGAGAGAAAGAGAGAGAGAGAGAGAGAGAGAGAGAGGAAGAGAGAAAGAGTAGATATCGAGAGAAATATTGAAGGATAGGTGGGGGCAGTCGAAAGGTTGAGAAACGTTGACCATCCTCGATGCCTAAGGGCATCCGTTGATTACCGGTCGAGGAGAGGTCCGCGGGATTTTAATTAGCGGCGTTTGCTCTTCGCAAACACGAGCCAATCTGCCCCCGTGATAGTAGAACCCCATGTGCAAGTTCCCCGGGCTGATTCCAAGGTAAAAAAAAAAAAAAAAGAAAAAAGGAGCAAAAAATGCGAGAGTCCTTGCCTGTGACGATGGTTACGAATTCAATCTCTTTCTCTCTCTGTCTCTCTCTCTCTCTTTCTCTTCTCCCTTCAATTTACTAATTTTATTCGATACGATGAAAGGATACAGTGGACTAAGCTTCTCCCGTAATATCATGTCTTTAATCCCAATATGATGGTTTCTAATTGATTCGAGCTCTACTTTTAATTTCATTAAAAAAAAAAAAAAAAAGAGAAAACAGACACGATCCCTCAGTTTTCTGACCCGTTTGAAAATAGATTATACATAGGTTGGAACATCGATCACCTTATTACGATCGGTTTTAGCCAATGGGATAGACGTAAAAAAATAAATAAATAAATAAATAAAAAAGGAAAGGAAAAAGAAGAGAAAAGAAGAAGAAACAGAGAAAAATCTCACGAAGCGAAGGATTATCGTCGAATTTTTTCTTTCTTTCTTTCTTTCTTCCTTTTTTTTTTCTTTCTTCGCGAGCACGTTCGATCGAACAGCTTCGATGCTTGTAAGTACGTGACCCACATACCGGGACCTAGTCGTCCCTTTTAGCAATGGAATTCGAAGGACTCGTGGTATTTTTAAATCTACTGGAATCGAGCTGAAACGTCTCTGGAATAGTCGGTCTTTCATTCCTATCGCACACGCCGACACGTATCTTTCTTCTGGTACTTACGTTGAAATAAAAAAAAGAATAAAATAAAAATAAAAAAAATATATAAAAAAAAAATATTAAAAAAATGAAAAGTAGAAAAAGCGAAGAAACCCCTTTGACGTTAGGTCCCTCTCTCATTACGAGTAAATTCCAAGGAGTCACAGAGACGGATGGCGACAAAAAAGTGTCCATCGTCGGTATTCCTGTCGGTTTGTGAAATATAACAGCACCTTCCGTGTGTCACTCATTGCTCGCGTCACCTACGTGACAAATGAGACGTTGTCCTACGTTCGTTCAAATTACTACTAACATTCCATCTATACGAGCTTGTTTCGTTCTCTATCTCTGTCTCTGTCTCTATCTCCGTCTTTCTCTCTCTCTCTCTCTCTCTCTCTCTCTCTCTCTCTGTCTCTCCATTCTCTGTCTCTCCATTCTCTGTCTTTCTTTCTGTTGCCGCTACCGGGCTTTGAAATATTACTCTCGCCGCGTGTAACCATTTCCTTGACGCGAGTTTTGTACACCAACGAGACTTCTCGAAACCATTCTCAACATACATCAGCTTCGATATATCGAAGCCTTATATCCCATGATAAAAGTCAATCCACGATATCAAAGTTTGATAGTTATAATTTACACGACGTAGAAGCCCGATTTCTCTGTAATTATCGGTTAATTAAATATCGTTTAATATAATAATTTGACTAATATAAATCAAAAATCGTATATGTTACATCTAATTTATTATCGATACTTTGGACATTAAGTTAAAGATTTATACCGATCGTCGTTTCGTGTCATCGGTAATAGTGAGATAATTTAGAGAAACTACTTTGTCGTAAAATCGTCTTGGGAAAAAGAACTTATCACTTTAGGATGGAAATTTATCTTGAACAAGAAAAAAAAAAGAACGGAAAGAAGAAAAGAAAGAGAAAAAAAAGATTAAAAAAAAACCCTATGGATTATATCGTGACACGACGTCGAGAGTCATCGTATAATGATCGAGTCTCTTGTCAGCGACAAGTAATTCGGAATCAATTACAGACACGCAACCCTAAAGAACTCTCGAGTAGGTAGGTACAAGTTAGCGAGAGCAAACGAGAAAGAGTGAGAGAGAGAGAGAGAGAGAGAGAGAGAGAGAGAACAGACTGATAGACAGAAAAGGGAGAAAGGTCTCTTTCGATGGCGGCATTCATTAATCACTTGCTTTTTAACTCGAAATTCCCTCGCGCCTAGTTTACAAAACGAGGGTCCACCCAAAATTGCCCCGTCACCCGTCAGGACAAGGATATTGCTTTTTGTATTTTCTTTCCTTTTGTTTCTTTTTTCTTCTTTTTTCTAGATCGAACAAAAACGAAGAAAAATATTCGACTTACATAGACATCGGATTTGATTTTCACACGATCTACTCTCCCAATCTTTTCCATCGTTCTATCGAAATTTCTATTATTTCTAATCGAAAAATTCGACGGGATCTCATCGTCGATCTTTATAGAGATCTGATGAGAAATTTTTTGACGTTGAGTGATACCTACGTAAAAAAAGAAAAAAGAAAAAAAACAAAAAGGATTGGAAATAAAATTTTATTTGAACGACAAGAAATTACAATATTTCGATATCTCGATATCGATATAGGTCGATATCTCGTTCTTATTATTCTATTTTATTTCATTCTGTTCTATTTATACGGATGTATCGTAAGTACGTAGATATATCTAAGAAACGTTATTAGCATTATCCGGGGAAGTTTTCGAGCAATAAGAAAGAGAAAGAAAACAGGTTAAGCTCTCTTTACTAACGTAGACGGTAGTGTCATCATCAGAGCATACACGACTAACTCAACCGAGAGAAGAAGAAGAAGAAGAAGAAGAAGAAGAAGAAGAAGAAGAAGAAGATCGGTTTACATGAATCGAAAAGGTCGCCTTATAGCTAGCTAGTGTCTAACTGTCAGGGATAAGGACTGAAATAACAGAGACGCATTAGCGACGCGAGGATCAAAGTGCGAAGTGCATGGGTTGGAAAGGAAAGGAGTATGAAGAAGGAGGAGAAGGAGGAGGAGAATAAGAAGAAGATGGAGAGAAGGAGTGGGGAAGACAGGGGAAAAAAGAGAGAAAATGAGAAGAAAAAACGACGAAAATAGGGAAGCCACCCAGGCTGTCGTGCCGTGAGTTTAACGCGTGCGTTAATGCCTGTCGGCCAGCCTGGACCTCGTCCTCTATAATTAGCCTGTATTGTGTTACTCACGAGCGGATTATTGCGCTCATAAACCGCTCATAAAGTTTTTCGTCCACGGCGAACACGACAAAGAAGTTTGTTGTCCCTCTTCCCACGTGATAAACCCGACTGTGATATACAACATTAACACTTTTCTACGATTTCTATCTTGCACGATACAATCCTATAGCTTATCTTTGATTTTAATTATTATTATTATCGTTGTTGTTGTTAATATTTCAGACTTGATGTCAGACGTTACATGTGTATCTACATGTATATATATATATATATATATATATATATATATATATATATATATATATTTGTAGCTAAAAGATACGGGACAGTATAAAAATGTTCCATACATTTAGATCGATAGGATTAATCACATTAAATTGTCACGAGTCTTCTATTCTTCGAATTTGAATCGATCAAATTTATAAAAACTTGTCTAAATTATAAAGAAAGAAAATTAAGAAACGATGAAGGAGATAAAGAAACAAGAAGAAAAAAACAAAAAACCTGATAGATTTCAAAGGAACATGGAAGATATAATGATCGAACGATTAGACGGGACAATATTAGATCGATGTATCTGGAAAGAAAAGAAGAAAAAAGAAGAAGAAAGAAAGGAAAAAACAAAGAGGAAAAAAACGAAAGAGAGAAAAGAAAAAGAAAAAGGAAAAAGAAAAGAAAAGAAGGGAAACGTTGTATCGTTCGAAGGAAAAAGAAATTAAGGTTGGACTCGAAATAAGAGGACTGGTCTTTCGGTCGTAAGCTCGTTAAGGTTCTAGCGAACGTAAGAGAGTAGTGTCTACGTTCACGTTCATGTTCACGTTCACGTTCACGTAGTCTTAGTCGTTTTGTCCCACAGTGGGATTTCAGGAAGCGTGTGTTCGCGGGTAATAAAGTCGCTCGGTCTCGGTCAGAAGAACTCGTGGGTTTTGTCCTGTACCGATAATGGCCACACTTCATCAAGGAACCACACCATCGGCCTTCTCTTTCCTACGGGACACGAACTCCTCTTTGCCTCGTTTTACCCTCTCTCGCCCTTGTCCGTACCAAGGCCATCTGTTTCGTCATTACCGACGGGTAGTAAAGCATCCCCTTCCTTTTCTTCTTATTTTAGCTCTCTCCCCTCCTTCCTTCCTTCCTCCCTCCTCCCTCCTCCACCTCCACCTCCTCCTCCTTCTCCTCCTCTCCTACTTCTCTTTCTCCTCTTCGTCCCACGGGTGATACATCGTGTTTCCTTATTTGCTACGAACGTGCTACGGGAAAATCGTCCGAGAAAATCGAGTGATTTGTCCGGGAGGTGTTAATGGCCAACCTCGTGGCGTACATACCCATCTAACCATCCTTCTCTTCGCTCTTCCGTTTCCACCATCTCCTGTCATCCACGTTCCACGTTCCTACTTCGTGATACGTCCGTAGGGTATACGCCAACGGAAATACAAAATCTCACGAAGAAGAAGAAGAGAAGGAAGACGACGAGGACGACGACGATCTACCAAGAAACGCTGATTTATCGTCTCGCATTTCTTCCTCCTTCCCCACCCACCTTTCCCTCTCGAACGATGATTTGCCGCCTTAAGACTTAAGATTACGATGAAATGAACGCTTATACAGAGAGAGAAAGAGAGAGAGAGAGAGAGAGAGAGAGAGAGAGAGAGAGAGAGAGAGAGAGAAAGGGAATAAGAGGAAAAGGACGATAACTATATAATACACTCTTGACGATTTCAACTTCCTATAGATTATTTCTTAACGAGGTTACGATGGTTTTTCTAATCGATCGAAAAATTTACCGAACACTCGTTTATATAGAATATATATATATATATATATACATACATACGTATATACGTAAATATCTACACTGATTTCTAAGCTTATTTATGAACGCACGGATAGCGTTGAAATCTTGCCCGAGAAATCCAGCCGGTAGTCCGGACGAAAGAAATTTCCGGCGTTCTTTTACTTCACGAAGTGAAAAAACAGAAAGAGAGAGAAAGAGAGAGAGAGAGACAGAAAGAAAGAAAAAGATAGAAAGAAAGAGAGAGAGAGAGAGAGAGAGAGAGAAACGATATGGCGAGGATACGATAGGGGTATATTTTCGGGAGCCGTGAAGCTGTCAATAAGGTGGATTCCAAACCGCTTCTTCGGTAGTAAGGCGAGGATACTCTAAAAGAACTGCCGCTTGCACACGGCCGTTAGAGAAAAGAGATATAGAGAGATAGAGAGATAGAGATAGAGATAAAAAGAAAAAGAAAGAGACAGAAAAAGAGAAAGAGAGAGAGAGAAAGAGAGAGAGAGAAGTATGGATCTTCCTCGTCCCTCAGAGTTCAGAAGCTTTCCTCTCTCTCTCTCTCTCTCTCTCTCTCTCTCTCTCTCTCTCTCTCTCTCTCTCTCTCTCTCTCTCTCTATTTCTATCTCTTTCATTCTCTCTTCGTTTCGCCCTGTGTAGCGTGACTTGCAACACAATTTCTGGTCCACGAGACTGACGGATACCCACTCTTTCTCCAAGGTCTTTCTTTGAATGCCGTATCGGTCCGAAGAGATGCCCGTGCTAGTCATTAGGCCGTATCGTGTGAGAGATCGTTAAGAAGGAACCTCCTCTAAAAGGAACACCTCGGTATAGTATACATATGTAGGTACATGCATATACGTATAAACGGTGAAAATGTATGTATGTATGTATGTATGTATGTATGTATGTATGTATATCTACAATGTGTACGCGTTCACGTTCCTAAGCTTTAGTTCTACGTAGGTTTATATGTTGGTACGTTGCATCCTCGACCTTATGTAATCACCGACTTGGAAAAGTAGTCTTCTATATCTGATACCAGAGAAAGCTCGTCTCCGTGACCGATCTTAGGCTCGTGAGAAAATACAACTTCGAATCTCCATCCCTCTCTCTCTCTCTCTCTCTCTCTCTCTCTCTCTCTCTGCTCGTTATATCTCGTTCTTTTCATCAAAAAAAAAAAAAAAGAAAAAGAAAAAAAATACGAGGAAGAATTTTTTTCGATCGTTCGAACATAATTTTTTTCACGTCGGGTTACGTCAACGTAGAATGATGGAAGACATTCCATCGAATTATTTGTTTGTAAAAAAAATTTTACTTGGTATTTAACATCGTCTTTCATGTATCTCATTTTAATTTCTAATAGACGATATAAGAATATATTTAATTAAAAGAACGAAAGTCATATTATTCGCATTTACCGTCGAATCTTACTTTCGTCGATCTTATAATCTAATTGTGAAAATTTTTAAAGTTCGTATTTAACGAGAATTACACGATGCATCGAGCAAAAATATCGTAAAGAAATTAAAGAAATAGTTGAATAATAATAAAGATATGGCTGATCGTTCGTCTCATAAAAATCTCTCTCGTACTTTTTATACTTTCGATTTATCGTGAAAGAAAAAAAAAAAAGAAGAAAAGAAAAATAGAAAAGAAAAATCTAAATGAAAAGTACCCGTTGCCCGGATGGATCTCAGTTATGCAGTGTCATAGAATATAGCTTGTATCGACTTTCATCGCCAACTCGAGAGAAATAGAATAGTCGTCGTGCCGCTTCTATTTATTACATATAATGCACACACAAAGATATATATATATATATACATTTCTTAGTCGCGTAGTTTCGTTTGGACAATCGATACAGGCTGAGTCGGATCGTAGGAATCGACTAATCTTTCGATTCACGCGAGGCAAGGACGTATAACTGCTTCTGAAAGGCAACCTCGATGACTACCAAAGGACTATTCCCGACTTGCCACCATCACATTTACAATCGTTAGTACGAAGCACGAAGCAGCCACCTCGGAAATCGTTTAACGTAATTACGGCTCTTGTGTCACGAGACCGTTCTTTACCATTCTCGGTCCCAGCTCGACAAATGTTAGCCCGTTTATTCTTTTTTCTTTTCCTTTTTCTTTTTTCCCTTTTTATTTTCTTTTTTTCGGAAGCGTCAAAAGGTATCCTCGGTAAGCAGTCCGGTGCGAACTTGATGGATACCTCCTCGATGACTGTCTGACATTCCTACGAACGACCAGTTCGTGTCTGATCGTCTATGATAAATATTTTTCTCTTTCTAAGCTTAGCAAAGTTCTTATTATAAACCTCGAATAAGGATCGATAATAAATAATGATATATTTATAAAAGGATTATAATCATTCGTGTTGAATCTGGATTGCATCTTGGTACTATCGATTACGTTACGAATTATCTTTTTATCAATGATCGTGGATAAAGGAAAAAAAAAAAAAAATGCTCGACGACAGACGTAAGACACGTTCGTCGAAATTCAAAGAGAATTTCCGTCTTGCGAATGAACGTGTAGAAGAAAGAAAAAAGAAGAAGAAAGAAAAAAGAGAGTGAAAGAAAGAGAAAGAGAGAAGTTTTTTCGATGCAAGATAAAAGACAAGCAACGTGACTACCGGTACCGTCCTTATGGAAGAGCTTCATTAGCGGACTTTAATTATACGACGAGCAAGATCGTTGTCGCACAGTGGATAATATCCGGACGAATAGATCTCCGCTTGGTTCAGACCTTCGGCCTGATAGCGGAGCGGATCGTTCATCATCCTCCTAGCAATTATCGTAATTAATATCGCCATGGTGTGTCGGCGTCTACACGGATACGTACCATGACTCGCATAGATTTTTAACTCGATTCGCCGGATATCGTTTTTCGCAGCTGAGAAACGACGACGCATAATCGCTTGATTCAATGAATCCTGTCGTCGATTTAATCATCGTGAACGACGAGCCCGACGTACTCTTTATTAAATCTTAACATTTCTCACGAAAACTTTTACTCTCCGTTAATAATTCTGACCGATATCTTTCTTTTCTTTTTCCATCTCTTTCTTCTTTTCCATCCTTCTTTTTTCTCCTCTTACCAATTTAAATTAATACCTTATTATTAATATTAAGAAAAGGTGCAATACTGTGATACTGCAAATTAACGGGATAGTCGAACTTTTATGAATGTTATTACGAAGAAAAGAAAGAAAAGAAAAGAGAAGGAAGAAAAAGAAACGAGAAAGAAAACCAAACCAGTAGTAATATCTAAAGTGAAAGCGAAAGTAAATGAGAACGATTAATGTTACACTTCGCTCTCCCTTTCTCTCTCTCTCTCTCTCTCTCTCTCTTTCTCTCTCTTTGAATTAGACCAATCTCTCCCTCTCTTTTTCTCGCAGTGAAGCTCGAACACCTTATCTACGCAAAATATCAACGACGGCGCACGTTTCTAAACCTTCTAATCAAGACGTATCCTCTTCGTGACCAGCTAGCTCGAGCTCCTCGAGAGTTTCGACGATATCCAGGAACGTCATTACCGTTCGTAGCTGAGAGCTCGGTGATCGTTAAGCTCGCTTTGTCCGCGAGTTCATGGGGAATTGGTAAAGCAATAACATTAATCCAGGACATCGTCATGGTGCTAGAGAGAAAAAGAGAGAGAGAGAAAGACAGAGACAGAGAGAGAGAGAGAGCGAGAGAGAGATGCACTATTTCCTCTCATGGTCTCTCGCAGCTTTCTCGTCCTCGTACAGACCTCGAAGAGTAATCCCTGGTGGTCGAGATCCTGGATGTCCGTATAAAGCAGTCCCGTGGAATGGACTTGGAACTTGCTAACCTCCTCACCTCTTCTCCTCTCGTTCTCTTGGTCACGAGCTGTCTTGGTTCTGTCGCGGTTGCTCCCTAGACGGGATGCGGTCTGGACGCTGGGTAGACCCTTGTACCGGACCGTCTGTAATTTTAATAAGCCGTATTACGAGCTCTCCTACCTACGGAAACAACTTCCTTTCGTATATAACGGCCGAGTATTTGCCGAGTAGACCCACCCTTTCGCTAATTCTACTCTATCTCTGTCTTTATCTATATATCTATTTATCTCTCTCCCTCTCTCTCTCTCTCTCTCTTCTCTCTTCTCTCTTTCTCTTTTTCTCTTCATTTCTGTTGATCAATCTAAACACCGGGATAAGTCTCTGTTTGTCTATCTATCTTTTTACTTTTATCCAGCTTTCTAGACATAACTAATAATCCCGCGTTCGTTATAACGAGGAGTCGAGTATACGTGATCATTTTTTACTCTATCCAGGTAAAACTATCTAGGTCACTGTTGGTACAGTAAAACGCAAAACTTTTCTGACGGCGGAACGAAATAAAAATGATATTTCTTAAAAGTCACCGAGGGATCCTCGTATAACGTTGGATGCGTTACTTTAAATGAATTCCCGACATCAGTAGCCGTCATCTTGGCCATCTCTCCAGAGCAAAATAGAGAGAGAAAGAAAGATAGAAGGGAGAGAGAGAAAGAGAGAGAAGTTATTCGAAGATTAAACGGGGGCAATCTGCGGCGCTCTTTTCTTTTCTCTTTTCTTTTCTGTCTTTTTTTTTCCCTTTTCTTTTCTTCTTCTTTTTTCTCCCAAACGACCAGATTTTTATGCCTAATTAATCGCCATAAATCCGAGGGAACGCCGCTGGATTACGGTGAAATTTGCGCTTACCGTCTCTCTCGAGGGGTGATTCAATGATTTGTAGATGCACGGGGTGAGATCCTTCGCTCCTCGTAATTCGCCTTAAGCGTACGCGATCTTCCACGTTGATTGAACGCATTAAAAGCCATCACTTTCTCGTCTAATCTTCAAAAAGGAAGAAAACAACGAAGAAAGAAAAAACAAAAAACGAAGAAAAAAAAAAGAAGGAAAAGAAAAGACAAAATAAAAAAAGTTCTTATACGAATAAGAGAAAAAAGAAGAAAGAATATATCAATCTTATAAAAAATTTCACTCGACCAAAGATTCTTCGGATATTCCTCTTCCTCCCTCTTTTCTCATTTAATTTTATCGAATATTCTCATTGGTAGTTGATTTTCTCTTTTCCCTTTCTTTTTTCCTCCCATTTTATACTTTTTCTTTTTTTCTTTCTTTCTTTTTTTTTTTTTTTTTTTTTTTTTAGAAAAAACATTATTTCTCTCTCGATCGAAAGTACCTCGTACTACTTTTTCCATTAGCATTTATCGAGTCCTCGGAAAGTACGAAAAATCTGGCGGAGGAAGAGAAGTAGAAGTAGAAGTAGTAGTGGCAATGGTAGTAGTAGTAGTAGTAGCAGAAGCAGCAGAAGCAGCAGAAGCAGCAGCAGCAACAGCAGTACGGCCAGAAACAAAATGCAGAAGCTCAAAGTTATCCGCGAAGTTTCGAGTGCAGAGCCAGTTGATTTATCGGGCTCATTACTGCCAGGAAAGAGGGAGGACTACAGGAATGGAGCCACCCCAACGGCGTGTTTTACAAGACGGCATTAATTGCTCGAATTAAATATGCACCTCTCTCCGCGTCGTAATTTATTTCGGTTTCCTTAAGCACTTTAAGTCGTCGGGAACTCGACCGAGTATACGCCGCCCATCGCCGAAGCTTTCCACGAACGTTAATAATGAGTATGCGGGATATTAATTGACGTTGCTCGCGAACGGTCCTTTAAAGCCGTTCTAACCTGGTTAAAACGATTTTCCATTGATCGTAAGCATGGGAATAGACAGATCGTATGTACATATGTATATATATATAGATGTATATATATATATATATTTAGATTACGTGGATATACGTGGCTATGGACTTGACGTGAGCGATCATTCTAATTAACACCTTCTCAATTGACGTATTAATACGTTCTATAATATGTACTATTAACATCGATTTGCCTCGTTTCACTTTCATATTTCTATGGGAAAAAAAAGTACGAATAAAAAAAAAAAGAAAAAGGAAAAAGAAAACAAAGAATTAATTATTAATAATATTAGAACATAATTTATATCGTTACAGGAACGCTTTGGACGAAGAATGTCGCGCGAAGAAGGCACTTAATCTGCTTGAAGCTCGTGATCGTCGTATAGCTTTTCTCGAGAAAAGGGTGGCCGAATTGGAGGAAACGGCCATTGGTATGCATACGATGAGTTTAAGGGCATCCTCGACGCTCTCCAGTTTAGACGATCCAACGAACAAGGACGCGTATTATAGCATTACTCAGAGCGAACAATCGGTCAAACTCGAGAACGATTATAAGAATTTGGACTCGTCGAGCAACGAACATGATCAAGCTTACGATCAAAGTCAACGATTTTCAATGAATCAAACGATGGTACCCAATTTAAAATTATCATCGAGCACATCCTATACGGATAAAGAAATATTTTCGACCCCTGCTTTGGATATGACCTATCAAAAAATTTCCAATTATCTTTACGTTGGTAGTTCCGATATAAGTACCAACTATGAAATGAAAAGTCGATCTATTAGCGAAACCATTCGCGATTACAGAAACGAAACGTCTCCGATCGAAGATAACAGATCGACGTTTGTTTCTAACATAGACATCGAAAAAAGATCTAAGAAAAAAGACGAACTGAAGTTTCACAGTCAGAAGAACGAAGAGATAACGTACATGCTTCCGAAAAGTAGAAACTGCAATACGGGCTTTCCCTCCAAAGTGTCTTCGAGCGTGGCTTGGATACGAACGAAGCGGAACTTCCGCAAGAAGATTCGACCCTTCGCTACTAGGGTGAAGAGACAGCAAAAAGGCGATCAGCGAGCGGAGAAAATCGACGTTTCGTCGTTTCGGTGAGTACACGGGAATCTTATTTCTTACGTTGCGAAATCAACACTGAAATGGTCGTGTTCTTTTTTCTATTTTTTGTTTTTTTTTTTTTTGTTCTTACGTTTCTTCTTGTTCCTTTTTTTCAGATAAACGACTTACAAATTAGTCTTATTCTTTTTTTCTTTAAATAATCTGTATCAGAGGGTGAATAGAAGGGAATCTTTTCTAATCTAATTTCGACGATTTACGTATACAAAAATCGTTTCTATCGTCTTACAATATCCTTTATATAACATTAATACGGTCTAAATATAAGGCGCACGAGTTACGGATCTCGATTTTCGATCGATCATCTCTTAGCGAGTGAAAACACGATATTTTTCTCTCTCTCTCTTTCTTTCTATATACCTACATATCTCGAAACGATGCGGTTCCGCGTTCATCATCTCGGTGCACGTCAAAATGGCGATCGTTTAACTGGTAAAGTAGAGGATAGCAAGTAGAATATCAGGTCCACCGGCACGTACCAGTTGGATTTTTCCAAGTTCGGCGAGTAGCGTAACGCTTGGTGCTCGGTTGGACGTGAAAATGCATGTAATTAGCTGAAATTGATGTTGAACGCGAGCACGGCCGCAATTTTAATCGGCTGTCGTATGATAATTACGCGTGGCAGGCACCCCCCGACCCGTGCCGGATAAATCATCTCTCGCTCCTGCGGCCGGAGCTTCGCATCACGAAGCCAGAGAACTAGAGAGAGAGAGAGAGAGAGAGAGAGAGAGAGAAAGAGAGAGGGAGAGAGAGAGAGAGAGAGAGAGAGAAAGAGAAAGAGAGATTCCCAGGTATTCATTTACTTCGTATTAATCAATGTGTGAAATTGATTACGCCTAGCCTCACCGTAACGAGGGTTGTTGCTTCTCCTAGTATGGCAGAGGGGGGAAGCAAGCAGGGAAGTGAGGGCGGAGGGGGCGAGAGAAAGAGTCTCACCGATGGGCCACTGGTGCTTGGACGTCACGTGGCTGCTTCTCACTACTTTCACATTGATCCTCTATGTAATATATTTTTCTATCTTTCAATGAATCTCATCAATCGTTTTTAATAGTTACGTATATACATATGCATGATCATGCATTAGATTCTACGTACGTATTGATAGATAAATTTGTATTTTCCGATCGTGATAATGTGTCACAAAAGAAGCAGATATATCGGGCCATGTCCCTAATGCCAGTAGTCGTTCGATAGAAATAACTCCTCCTTCGTGATTTACATTTTTTCTCTCTCCTTTTTTTCTGTTTCTTTTCTCTTTTCTCTTTCTTCTCTTTCTTTTTTTTTTTTTTATTCTTCTAAGGGACGACGTTCTTAGACATCGTGTATCGGTCGATAGGTCGTCGAAGCACGACCGAGAAAATTGCATTTCTATTTATTTCTGTCCGTCACGGCACCGTTTCTGTCGCAAGAACGAGTCGAACGAACGATCGGATTATCATTGTCACGACTCGCTCGAAAGGATTCTTCGTAGAATCGTAGAACCTGTCTCGCGACCTCCTTCTTCCTAGTGGTAACCGACGCGGAGTTGACAGACGCGCCACGCCATTTTGCAAAATCGCTTGTTGAGGGAACGGTGACGAAACGATTCGACGATTAAAGAGATCGTCCGTACGGACAATAGGATCGTGACCTTTTCCTCCCTTATACACGGTCCCATTGTGTCTCGCTAAAATATCCGCTCGAACTGACTCGAGACATCGAGCAGCGTCCTTCTGAACACGAAAATTTCACAACCGATTTCTCAATTGGACGCAATGAAATTTTGGCGACGATCGTCCTGCACAAAATCAAATATATATATATATATATATATATATATATATATATATATATATATATTATAATGAAAACGATCGAACCATTTCAAAACTATTGTATTAGTTAATAACAAATTTAAACTTGATCATTAAGAAAAGAAAAGAGGGAAAAGAAACGAAGTGAATACAATTTCAATGAAATGTAAGATTTCAATATTCCACGAAAGAAAAGCGATTTCTAGAAAAAAAGAAAAAACCAAAAAAAAAAAAAAACTAAAGAAAAAAGAAACAAATAATGACTGAAGAAGCAATTCTCACGAACGAACGATTTATCAGGATCGGAGTATCGAAAACGAGTAGGATCGAGCTCCGATCAGTGACCTTCGACCTCGCGTCGATCTTCTCTCCCTATATCTTTCTCTTTCTCTCTCTCTCTCCCTCTCTCTCTCTCTCTCTCTCTCCCCCGTTTAGAATCGTTTCGATCGAGCGCGAGGATCTGCTCTTTGACACGCATAGTTAGACGAATCGATGCGTTTCGTCGAACCTCGAAGAGAACGGGTTCGCTCGTACGATCGCACGAGCAGAGAAATACGCCGCCGCTAATGGAATCAATTAGGTGTGGATTAATATTGACAGATTTATTGACTTGCCTTTTGTGCGCGTCACAGCGGCCCGATTACACAGCTCGGTCCGATTTATAACCGAAAACCGTACCTGCTGCTACCGCAACCATGTTAAACTTAATGTGGATCCATAAATACTCGAACACAAAACCTATAAAAAAAAAAAGAAAAAACACGTATATTTATGTACTAGTATATCACTTAGTTAGGTATTAGCTATATATATATATATATATATATATATATATATATATATCTTAACATCATCGTCGAGGACCATAGAAAAACAGAGTCGATCTACGTAAAGATTAAAGGCGATACCCCAGATCCTGAAAAAATAATAAAAAGGACGGGTCTCCTTCGTGGAAGTTAACCACTGAAAATGGAAACGTCGAACGTTCGTTACGACAAGAGCCGTTAATAAAGGCAACGTCCGAACGTACACGCCGGTACTCTCTTATAGAGAGCGAACGTCGATATACACGGGGCGCGTCGTTTGCGTAATTCGTAATTGCGTACGCGAAACTGTCGGTTTATGAAATTAACGAGGGGAACCATTAAATTTAACGATCGTTGACTCGCGGTGTCCACCGTGTGCAGAGGTAGTCGAACGGCATGCTACGATCCTGTTAGCTGCTACCACGACTTTCTCTCTCTCTCTCTTTCTTTCTCTTTCTCTCTTCTATCTTCTTCTCTGTCTATCATTCTCTCTTCTTCTGTCTCTCTCTCTCTCTCTCTCTCTTTCTCTCTATCCGTCTTTTACCCCGTTTCATTGTTTCTCTCTCTGTCTTTTTCTCTTTCTCTTGGTCTCATTTTTTATTTGATTTCTTTCTCTCTATTTCTTTCTCTTTCTTTTTCGTGCAAGCGAATTCATCGCGTCCAATTAGCCGGATCACGGTGACACCATGGCGGACATTAAAAGAGAGAGGTAACCGATAGACGCGGACAGAGAGTGACGAACCTAACGGGGCATCCGTGCGAGGCACGTCCGGCATCTCTGATGGTAGAGAGAGGGCATTTCTCTCTCTCTCTCTCTCTCTCTCTCTCTCTCTCTTTCTCTCTCTCTTTCTTTCTTTCTCTCTCTTTCTTTTCTCATCCAATAATCGGTGACTCCTTTCCTTCGACACGGTGACCATGCTTGAAATCGGATCGTCGGACCTCCAATTAAAGTCTGACGACAATCGAATGTCCTGCCAAAGAACTTGCTCCGATCTCCCTCGTGGGCGGCCTTTTTGAATAAATGCAAATTCTTACAGTCCAAGTTATTCTCTCTCTCTCTCTCTCTCTCTCTCTCTCTCTCTCTCTCTCTCTCTCTCCCTTTATATATATATTTATATTTCTCCATATTTGTTCATGTTTAAGAAAGTTCAAGCGTTACAATAAAATGTCGAGTATTTTTATAATATTAAATATTAATAATAAATTGTACGATTCTCTTAAGAATTATACGATTTTCTTAAGAACAGTAATACTGAAAAGATCATTGCTTTCTTTTTTCGACGTTACGACCGTATATCTAGATCTAATACTAAATTTGAGGTAAGTAAAACGTTATAGATAATATCTAATAAGTAATGCCGACTAAAATCGATACTTCACGATAAAAGTTGACACGTTAAAAGATAAACTAACAAACTTTATAGTTAATTACGTTTATAAGAACGTTTATAGCCGGTAGAAAATAAATGATACGTAATGGGACTATCTCAAAATTTTCGAAACGTTTCTTCGATATATTACGAGATATACGTAAATGTCTCGCTTATAATCACAACGTTTTACCTAAGTATTATTAATACTTACTTATCGATACGCTTAATAAATTCTTATAAGGAGAAATGAAAATGAGGAAGCAAAGAAAAAAATAAGAGAAAAGAGCCAATCCAAAAAAAGAAAAAGAAAAAAAGGAAGATGAAATAGGAAAAAGAAGGAAGAAGGAAAAATTGACGGAAAGAAAAAACCAACGTTAGAGGATTTATTTTTATGGGGTAACATCGATCGCGATCTAACGCATCGCCGAGTAAGATCATCGTCGAAGTTCGCGATCTTTAGAGAGGTCGTCGAACGCCGGAAGCCGACGAATCAAAAGGGAGGACGAGGTCGTTATCTCCCCGAGAGAGAAGATCTTTCGTTGATCTTTTCGAGGCGACGGTCCACCAAAGAAAGAGATAGAGAAAAAGAAAGAGAGAGAGAAAGAGAGGAAGAGAGAAAGAGAGGAGGACGAAAATGAGCGGCGAGCGCGTTTCCCTTTATCGCGACGTCGACGTTCGAACGATTTGCATAACCGTCCAGCAGAGACGTCGTTACGCTTCCTTCGTTCTCGAAGAGAGAAGCGCCAAGTATCTTTCTATCTCTCTCTTTCATGCATGCAAAACGAGACAGGCTGAACGTATGCGCGACCTCGATCGTGATTCTTCGATCGATCTTTCAGATATATATATATATATATATATATATATATATATAAAATATATATGTATGTATACATATAAATATATATATATATATACGTGTGTATGTTTGCATATAAATATATGTAAATATATAATATATATATATATATATATATATATATATATATAAATATGTATATACATTCATATGTATATCTCTGTCTTTCTTTTACGTACATTTCTTTATTTCTCTCTCTCTCTTTCTCTTTCTCTGTCTTTTTGTCGTCCTTTCTCCTTCCTTTTAACGCACACACCGCGCTTTCTTTCTCTCCTTAATTCGCGATCGGTGAGTTAACGAGAACGATGCCGGCGGCGCAGAGAACAAGTAAATTACGTGAGTGTTCTACCAAGATCTCCGCTCAAGGTCCGCTAACGGCCGACCGTTAGCATCGGAATCGAGCGAGAGTCGAAGGACGCGACATTGGAGGACGAAGGACAACGTTTGCGGAAGTTTAATGCAAAGTTTTCAAACAAATATATATTTACATACGTACGTACAGATACCTTTTTTTTCTCATGTTACAGAGATCTCCAATTCGCGATGATATTTTTTCTTTTGAAAAAAAAAAGAATAAACAAAAGAAAATGATAACATCGTGCAAGATAATTTGCTTCTACAGATAATATCTACTTCTATATTTCTCAAGATATATATATATATATATATATATATATATATATATATAAACTAAAAATAAACTTTATGTAATTTTGCATAAAATCATTGAATCGTTCATATAACGATACTAACAAATAAATTTCAATTAATCCGAAGTTTATGAGCGCTTTCATCCGAGCTCCGAAATTTGATAGAAATGAACAATTCGATAAAAAGAAAGAATGGGAAAATAAATAGAAAAGAGAAGAGAAAAAAATCTAAAGTCGATCCGAAGGAGACAAACGATCATAATGATCGCATCGAGCATATCTAACGTTCGTAGTAACAAAACACAAATTCTAATAGTAAAGTAAGAACTTTATGGCGGATCCTACATGGTGGGCACCGGTCAATAATGAGGCTAAACGCTCGCGACACACGTGTGTATTATATGCGCACAATTACATCAAATATATATGTATGTGAATATATAATATGTATATATAAATATATACATGTGTACGTAAACGTGTGCCGTTCACTCATAAATCATTTTCGCGTT
Source organism: Vespula pensylvanica (assembly GCF_014466175.1). Classification (NCBI taxonomy): domain Eukaryota; kingdom Metazoa; phylum Arthropoda; class Insecta; order Hymenoptera; family Vespidae; genus Vespula; species Vespula pensylvanica. Next base: position 2,426,427 of record NC_057690.1, on the reverse strand, counting down.
GCGGAGAGAAAAAGAGATAAAGAGTGAAGCGAGGGAGAGAAAAACAGGACAGTAGACTCCGTCCGGATCGGTCCTCCCATTCGCGCCGCGTGATCCAGGAAGAGAGGTCAAAGAGTGAGCCGCGCGACGTTCAACGACGACATAGCGAACGATGCATCCTGTTCGAGAAAGAAAGAGAAAGAAATAGAACCTGTTGGCTCGTCCGACTCCTGCGATTTGCACAAGTAGCGGATATACGGGACCGTGGAACGGACAAAGACAGACATATACAGGGTGCTTCTTATCGACCGGCAAAAGTCAAATAAATATTAGATAATTTATCCATCAAAGAGGAAAATAACACTCGTTAACTCATCCGTGAACGTATCTTCAAAATGATCGCAATTTGTTTAATAATATTTTTCCAACGAAATATCATTGAATCGATTAAAATTATTTCGATATTAAATTTCTTATGTCGATTAGAAATTGCTATTCTTTTTTTCTTCTTTTTCTCTCTCGATATAATCGTAAACAATCGTTCTTTCGTATTTATTTCTTTCCTTACGATTAATACGTTGATATGCTATGAGATATTTTTAAGAAACACCCTGTATAAGCGCGTCTCGTACGTAAGTAGGTATATATGAAACACAGAAAGAGAAAGAGAAATGCGAAGGGAGGTAAAGCCAGAACGTAGCGGGAAACGTAGAACGAAGACGTCCCGCGGAGACGACAACTAGCGGGAGAACTAATCGCAGTAGTGCATGACATCCTTAGTTCATCGCAAGCTTCCCTTCCTCCCTCCCTCCACCCACCCACTCTCAACTGTACACAGATATGTGTATACTTATACTTACATATGGACGGACATACGTATAATGCAGCTAGATCTGGAACTAATCTAATACACGGTGTCCTTTACTAGCGAATTTAACACGCTTGACTTACGGTATGAGTCTCTCTTCGCATACATATACGTATATATACATATATATATATATATATATATATATATATATATCGAATAAATAAATAATAAATTTAATTAATAATTTTTTACAAATCAGCCGATAATTCACGATAAAATTCAACCGCATTTACTTACTCTTCTTTTCTGTCTCTCTTCCTCTGTTTTCTATCTTTGTCTCCTTTTTTGATATTTTGCGAATCAGCTGATAATTTATAATAAAATTCAATTCTATTTATTTACTCTCTCTCTCTCTCTCTCTCTTTCTCTTTCTCTCTCTCTCTCTCTCCCTCTCTGTCTGTCTGTCTCTTTCTCAAGGACAATGGCCGAAGGTACCTTCGCAGTGAAACGCTATACACGATTATTTCGAGCGATACATCGCTCCCGCAAGGCTGGCTGCTGGCAAGACGGTAAGAGGACCTTTCGAGAGATCGAGATAGAGCTTATTGTCCAGAAACGACGGCGGGGCAGGTGTGTACGCTTAATAAATCGGCCGACTTTGTACGAACCGAGTGGAAGTGGAACCCTTCACCCTTTCTCTCTCTCTCTCTCTCTCTCTCTTTCTCTTTCTCTCTTCCTCTTTTTATTTCTCCTTTCCTTTTCCCGCTACGTGACCCTGATCGTGGAGAAGAGCCGAGCAAACTCTATGCTAATTACACTTTCACTTCGTACAGTTTACCCATTATCCGCTATTGTTCTTCTCTTCGTTTCAGTTACAATATCTATATCCTTTCTTTCTTTCTCTTCTCACTATTCCCAATCTCACACACTCAAGAAACTCGAACATATTACGACGACTTATTAATTTCTACAAGTTTATATTTCCGTTCGTATGATTTTATTAATGGCGAACAATTTCGCGCGATCTAAAAGCTAATAATGACTGATGAATATTTATTAGAATTATTAACAGTTTCGTGAATTCACAATTTAACAAACACCGGAAGATAGTTATCAAAGTCTCTAAGCAAGACTCATTTGAAAGAAAAGCGTACCGCTATTCCTTCTTTGTATACATACTTACATATATACTTACATACATACATATATATATATATACATATATATACATACATACATACATATATATATATATTTCTACATATATATGTATATGCACCTATAGCAAAGTAATATCGAATCGTTCGCGGATTAATCGCGGTGCATCACAGCATGCACCGTACGAAATTATAAAACGATCCGTCTCGAGAGCATACGGTGCACATCGACGTCGTCATCCGGCGATCCGATAGGATACACTCCTCTGCTTTCACGATAACGAGCCGGAGTCGATAAATCAAATTTATTACAGACGATCGTTTCCTTGACAGGCAAGAAGTAGACCCGCAGGGAAGAATTTTTCCCGTGAAACTCACTCCGTTCCCAACTTCTTTTTTCTTTTCTTTCCTTCTTTTTTTTCCTCCTTACATGCCCCCAGTATCGACGATTAATTAGAACGTTACGATTAATTTTCGAAGAACGAATCTCCGCCGAATCGAGTCCGCGCCAGAAAGTTTCAATAGTCAAACGTGATTCTTCGAAAAAAAGAAAAAACGAAAAAACATTCATCACAGGAATATCTATTCTTTCTCTCTATGTCCATCCTCCTCTAAGTTAAAACCAATGATTAACTACTTGTCGTGTTACAAGACAGACGATTTTATTTATCATTTGATACGATACGAAAAGTCGCGAAAAATATCTGTTAAAGGGTGATTTCCGAAGGATATTATCGAGTCGTAGCAACCTCGCCTCGTTTCATCGGAGAAAAGATAGTAAAGAAAGAGAGAGAGAGAGAGAGAGAGAGAGAAATGTGGACGTTCGTGAAAGGCGATCGTCCAGCTGCTCTCGAGAATTGCTCTCTCTCCCTCTCTCTCTCTCTCTCTCTCTCTCTCTCTCTCTCTCTCTCTCTCTCTCTCTCTCTCTTTCTCGTATGGACGCTAACGCTCGAGAAAGTTACAGTTCAGCGTGGCTATTTGCGAAGCGTCCTTTTGCTTCCACACACGCGTGTGCATCATCATCGTACGATCGGCCAACTCTCTTCACCGGGGGAATGTAAATAGATGGAGGCTACGTGCAACCGCCAGTGAAATCGTGAAAGAACATGGGCGGCTGCTACCGTTCCTTCCTCCAGAACTGCTGTTTCCACGCATTATATATATTTGTGTATTACATATATATATTATATATATTATTGTATACATTATATATATAAATATATGTGTAAATATTGTATATATATATATGGGTATGTACCTGCTCGAATCGTCAGTGAAAATTCTGATTTGCACGATAATATTGTAAAGAAACGAAGGGAGGGAAAAGGGGCGGAGAGTAGCAGGGGGGAGAGAGAGAGAGAGAGAGAAACTAAAAATTACCGCCATTTACCGGCTACTACCGTACGTAATAACGAGATAATATCTATGAGACGCTAGTAATAGGGACCAATCATCGCTGGTAAATATGTTGTTAAATCGAAAGAAAAGGTGCAGGAACTCGAGACAAATGAGATCGATGAAATTACGACGGTACTACGAAATAATAGAGAGAAAGAGAGAGAGAGAGAGAGAGAGGGAGGGAGGAAGAGGTTTTTTGCGAGGAAAGATATTGCAAAGATAAATGTCGCAAGATGAATGTGAAATAAATGATTAGACTTCCTTCGTCTAGATCAATTTCATATATCCGATGTCTAGAAGATTTATATACTTTTTTTAATTTCCAATCTAACTTGTATCGCTGAAAGAAATATTTGTTAAAGAGAAAAAGGAATAAAGAGAGAGAGAGAGAGAGAGAGAGAGAGAGAGAGAGAGAGAGAGAGAGAGAGAGATAGGAATCAAAAATTATAGAAAATTTCACGAGTACTCTCTAGGATAGTAACGATTCGATATTGTTCGATTTTCAACGCGACCAATAGGAAGAAACAAGATGAAAAGGGCGTTACACGACGTGGCTCCAGAGCGTAGCGCGATTAATCAAGCGCGGAGAGTTGAAGAGGCAAGAAACGAGAGAGATGACTCGCGCAATACAATGTCGACGTATACTAGAAACAAATCGATCGAGATCCACGAAGCCCGTGCAACGTACTCGTGCGCTTCGAGTTCGAGCGTACCGTCGGTCGCTTACTTCGGTATTAAAGAGAGAAGGAGAAAGAGAGAGAGAGAGAAAGAGAGAGATCGCGATCGCGAGAAACGACTTCTCTCGACTCTCGAATGACTGATCTCGACTCAAGAACCGAGACGCATGCCGATGCTACGACATTATTTCGATGATAAGCTCGAACGAACCTCGGTTACTCAAGAAGCTCCTCTCTCTTTGCTCGTGCATCTCGTATACGGTTTAAAAAAGATAAAGAAAAAAAAATGTAAAGAAAAGAGAAAATACGTATTTTTAATGAGCTTAAAGAACGATACAAATGATTCCCGATCATGACCATTTCGTATCAGCTTTATAAAGGATGACTCTTATAAAAAAAGAAAGAAAAAAAAATATATACATACACGTAAGAGCAAAGCATGCATACTTTACTATACGAATCTGCAATATAAATTTAATCAATGTGATGAAATAAACGTAACTTCAAATCGAATCGAATGGAAAGTATTTTCTAAAATGTCGGAATACCTATAACGAATTTCACACTTATATATATGAGATGAGAAATGAAAGAAATTTCTGTTTTTTTTCTTTTTTTTTTTTTTTTTTTTTTTATCACGTCAAATCTATCAGAGATATTTCCGCGAATGTTTAATTCCCTTTAATAATCGAGATCCAGAGATCTCGCTCGTTGAAAAATGCTCGATCGGGAGAGTCCGCTCGCAAAACTCGTCGAGACATCGATCAAATACCGTGGCCCCCACACTAAAGAAATCGTTTGATCGACGCCGGCCAACCAGTCGATCCGGCAAACCGGTAAAGGCGTAAGTTTCATCTCTTATAACGTGGACGTTGACTCCCGACAGAAAATTCGTCCTGAGACAGGCGTCGCCATCCTTAAAAGGCGTATCGCTCCTTGACCCGCGTTCCCGCTCATCCGTCACGGTTGTCGAGCCACGACGTACCTACTCTCCTCGCGTGTACTCTCGCGACCTCGACGAGGTCCAACGATAAACCGAGATTCCTCTCTCGATTTCCAAGATCAGAATATCCCATTTTCTTTATTTCATCTGAGAAGACAGAGAGAGAGAGAGAGAGAGAGAGAGAGAGAGAGAGAGAGAGAGAGAGAGAGAGAGAGAGGAAGTGAAAGAGAGATAGAAAAAAATTATACGAATACGTAACGCAACGCTTCATTAATTGGACGGATAATTAATTAATAATCGCTTATCACCACATTTATCGTCCCGTCTTAATTATCGATCCTTACGAAACTTTTCCTCCTTTTCTTTTCTATCTTATTTCAAACAACGAAGTAATCGTAAAATCGGCCGAATTCAAGATGAATCCCGGCTACTCAACTCGACAATTGATTTTCAATGGTTCGTCAAATTTTCTTTTCTTCTTCTTTTTCTTTTTTTTTTTACGACAAAGACTGTCAATAATTTCAATGTGTCAATAAATTCAAATGTAGTTATGGATTATTGTATTTGAGCGTATAAACGTACACGATGATGATAATGTGTCGTAGTGACAGCTTTGCAATTTTCCATTAACCGCTATCATCGCTCGTCGTCGTCGTCTTCGTCGTCCTCCTCTTCGTCGTCGTCGTCGTCGTCGTCGTCGTCGTCGTCGTCATCGTCGTCATCGTTGTTCTTGAACATCGCCGAGTTACAACACGCCGGCCGCGAGTAATTGATTCGGCGCGTTTAATTTAACGAAAATTGCAGCGGGGATGGACACTACCTGGACGATCGCGCCAGGCGAAAGCAAGTACTCGTAATGGTTGTAATTTACTAAAACGGGACTGCCTGGCTGACCGCATAAAGCACCTGAGAACACGGTTCATTAGTCACCGCCTTTCCCCCTTTCCCACCTCGTCCATCGCACCACTCGACGGCCATAGGAAGGAAGGAGCCTTACTTTGCGAGTGTCCTTCCTGGCTAACCGAGACATCCTTTCTTCGAAACTTTCCACTTTTCTTCGTGGTAAACCGCACCCACCGATAACCGTCATTCGACTAAATTAAACGAAACGATATACCTAACAAAATTATCCATTTACCATTCCTCTATTATTTTTTTCCTTTATCTATGATTGACATCAAAAATGTAAAATCTTACAATAATACTTAATAATAATAATAATAATAATAATAATAGTGATAATAGTAATAATAATCAGCAGAAAAATCGAAAAAAGACGCAAGAAAAGAGAAGAAATAAAAATCCATCTTACTCATAACTAAATGTCATACGATCGATGATAATGTCGATGATTATGATTACGTATAAATAAAAAAGATGTCTTGGTGTCGCTCATCGTTAAAAAAAAAAAAAGGAAAAAAAATTGAGAGATTAACTTTACAGTAAATGTTCGTGAACGATAATATAATGAAGAGAGAGAAAGAAAGAAAAAGAGAAAGAGAGAGAGAGAGAGAGAGAGAGAGAGAGAGAGAGAGAGAGAGAGAGAGCAAGATTGACGAAGAGAAGAACGGATTACGCCACTGTCTTGATCGAAGTCAGTGGAGGCGGCTCGTCGATCCCATGTACCTCATGATTGAACGAACACTAGAGATCTACACGTTCGCATCTTCCTCTCTTTGTCACGCCACACACAACTACTATAAATATATATATATATATATATATTCCTACGAAACTCATGGCCGCCATTACAGCGTCTCGTCTGTTGTTGTCCCGAGTGGTTATCTTGATTTAATAACTGTTAATGTCATCGCAGTCAATCATGAGACACGACTACAACTCTTTCTCTCTCTTTTTCGTTATCTATCAATTATCAAGTCGCATTTGTTCAACGATGTTTCGATCAAAGCAACAACACGACAGGACGAATCACCAAACAAGATTTTCGATTAATTTGTATTCCTTTAATCGAATATCTTGCGGAAAGCCAAGGCTCGCCGATGTAAATCGCTTCGTTTTGAATTAATAACAACGATTACGTACATTTCGCAAATAACTCAACCTTCCTCTCTCTCTCTCTCTCTCTCTCTCTCTCTCTCTCTGTCTTTTGAGAATCTTTAAGTAAATCGTAAGTAGTTGGCACGAAGTCATTTGAACGGAATCGTTTGATGTCGCCGCCTCTTTTCCTTCGGTCCATAACTTTCGTCGGATATCCTTTCCGCGCCCCCTTGCCTCCCCCTTCTATAACCCCCCTCTATCCCTCCTTCTTTCTTCATCCCGTGACCATCTCCGAGGAAATCACGCGGAAGATTCTTCTTCTCCGTCGTCGGAAGACTTTCTCCTTGCTTGTCCACCCTCGTTTAGGGATGTGTATCGCGTAAGATAGTGAACTCGGTGAGATCTGTTTTTCTTTCTTTTCTTTTTCTTTTTTCTTTTTTCTTATCTTTTCTTTTCTTTTCTTTTCCTTTTCTCATCGAATCGCTACCCGATCGACCGTAGTTCATACACTGCACGATAATATTTACGACCCTCTCTTCGTTTTTTATTTTGTTTCTTTTTTACTCTATTTTCTCTTCATTATGACCTAATTGTATCTAACGTAAGTTATTTACGAAGTTGCAAGCGTTATTCCTCTTCTTTTTTTCCTTTGATCATTCTTATTTCTCTTTAATAAAACTACAAATTTCAACGATCTTCTAGTCGTCCAACGTGGATCATAGATTCTCGATAGTACGTGGAATTGTTTTTCTTTCGAAAAAAAATTATTACATTACGTCTTCGGTATCCTTACGCCAATGCAAAAAGTATTTGAAACTTTCAGAATGTACGGGTGAATTTAATGAAAAAAAACAAAAAAGAGAAAAGAACAGAGAGAGAGAGAGAGAGAGAGAAAAGAAAAAAATTCGTAAAATCTGCTTTCAAGAAGAGAACGAAAATATCTAGACGACTCTTACGTGTACGAAATCGCAAAAGGTGTGCATTACACCGTGCGGCACGTTTATCGACACCGAATCGTTATCAAGCTCGGATCTTCCATGAAGAACGGCAGTCGTTCGGGTGGTACCAATTTGTCCTTCCTTTATCAAGCGTCATCTGATGGCGACCCGACACCGCGCGCTCGACTGAATGCAACGGCTACCTTGAAGCGACACCGGCCAAGAACCACAATGGGAACAAAGCGGCTCGCTGTCTTTCGCATAGGTTTTGTTTCATTCCCAGGGTGGACAACCGGCGTTATTTGTCATGCATTTTCAACCTCACCGATTTCATCTTGGATATTTTTCTCTGCCTTCTCGTCTCCACCGGGCTACCTTGCGAATCATAAAGCCAGAGATGCAGGAAGATCCACGAACAAAAAGTCACCGAACAAGGACACTCGGATTCGTTCGAGGAAAACGTCGACGTTCAAAATTTTATTTCTAAGATTTGGACCGAGAGAAAATTATTTTCGAGAAGAAAGAATGGAAAAAAATAACACGTGGATATCCATCATTGTTTTTTTAATTCGGTATATGTTACGAATATACATTTCAAATTTTATTTCAATCTCAGAACGATATAGAAAACGTTTAGACTTATATATTTTTCGTTCGAAATATATCTCGATATCTGGATTTGAATTATCCAAAAAGTAAATATTATTTATTCGTGAAAAATAATTCTCTTTTATTTAATCGAAAATTTTATGAACGACGTGTCGGAGAAAATATATCTCCGTTGATGTTTGAAATGATTTTTAGATCGTTTTCATAATCAGAAATTTACCAAAATTTCTAATCTAACGATTAGTATTAGGAATCCTATTATATAGACACCTTCAACGTAAATCTACCGACTAATCGCGGAATAATATCGTTAACTCGATATATTCGCGAGATTATATTAATCGAGCCGAGCCTATAGAGGAAATACTAGTAAGAAATGTAACGACCGCTATTCAACGATTGACTTGGACCACTTTCATAATGACCGGTTTATATACATCTATTTAAGAAATTTTTCAAATCAAAGGTTATTACTAATAGCTGATCATATCACCTAGACCAATTTTAACGCGAATATCGACGAACCGAGGGAATAATATCGTTAACTCGGTGGATTCGCGAGATTATATTCATCGTCCTGGCAATAGAGAAAATACGTGTAAGAAGTGTAACGACCGCTATTCAACGGTTGACTTGGATCACTTTCATAATGACCGGTTCATATATATCTATTTAAGAAATTTTTTAATCAAAGCTCGGTATTACTATATAATCATATTACATAGACACTTTTAACATGAATATCGACGAACCGAGGGAATAATATCGTTAACTCGGAATATTCTCGAGGATTATATTCATCGTAATGGCAATAGAGAAAATACGAGTAGGAGTGTAACGACCGCTTTCCAACGGTTCGAGAGCGGTCGGCTCGATGATACAAGAATTAACATCCCAAGAGCGGACGCGCGTGGCTCTTGCCTCCTATGCCCGGAGCTACAGCTTAATTGGCATATCAATCCCCGGACGAAACGCGAGATAAGTGCCGGAGGAGTAAGACAAGGAAGGTAAGAAGGTACGTTCCTTGGCTTAATAAAGTTGCATACGTTCTCTTCTCTCGGTGCACGATCGAACCTCACCGACTATACCATAAGTTGCTTTGCTTCGACCAAAACTCGTTCGATCGACATTTATATGTTACCGTATGGACCGTATGGAATCTCCTCTGACATATTAAAAAAAAGAAAAAAAAGTAAAGAATATCGAAGTGCAGAGAAATACACGCAGATAATTGCCTTCTGAGAAAATTTTAATAGCTGAACGTCTCGTTAGAATTAACAAACGTTACGGGAATTAACAAACGTAACAAAAAGAAAAATATAACGAACGAAGAATAAGAAAGCTGTGGGAAACATCGGAGAAGGTTTAAGAAGGTTCATTGTATTAGAATGATCGATTATCGATATTCCAATTTTTTATTTTTTCTCCCCATAGAAAACAATGAGATACGCTGGGAACGAGCGTAAAGGCCGTACTGATTTGAATTCGAAGAAATTTTTTTTGATATTCAATCATCGATGCTACGTCTCTACTACGTTAAGAGATGAATTCATCGGGACAAATAAATGATCGATTAATCGGATTTAACGATGCATCGTTAATATCGAGATGAAAAAAAAAAATAGATGTATGTACGACACTTTTGACGTTATGGATCGATCGATATGTCTCGCCTCTTTAACGATATGAAATATAATAAAGAAAAAATTATCTTGCGCGGTAAAAGGAAGACAAAAATGAAAAGAAAAGCGAAAGATCGGTTTTGTTCTTCACGACCAACAAAAATAAATGCAACGTACTCGCATACGTGACCGATTGCACAGCTCGAAGCGATCGCGGAGATAATAACGAGACGATTAATTTGCATTGCTCGCCACGATACAGTCGGAATCGTCTATTACACGATTCGAACTATAAATGTTTGGAGGAAGGTTTGCTCGATAGTATAGTAACTACTATACCTACGTACTTACCAACCTAGCTATAGATATCGACTTGGCACAAGCTTAGATCGATATCTACGCGAACGGCTTCGCTTGTCCGTATATCGATACCTCGATACCTTGTCGTAACGACTTTATAATAGATACCAGCAGGTTGTACCTGGTCGAACAAGATCGAAGGTCGAACACCAAAGAGAGATATATCGAAAACTCAACGAGTTATCCCTTCGATACTTTCTTCGAGCGTCTTTGTCGAGTAAAGGGTCCACTTTTACTTTCAAATGTTACGTATCATTTTTCTAACTTAGATTAAGATCGACGAGTATTACTTCAACTTTCTTTAAGCGTCTGTCTTAAATTCTTCGAAATCTCTAAATCGGACAAACAAGGTACTCGTCGTGTCTCCAATCGAATTCATTTATAGTCATTCGAAGATATACAAAAAAAAAAAAAAAAAAAAAAACACGTATTGTCGCAAGCTTAAACTATTCGTATTATTATTTTTTCACAATTGAACGAACAACTTGAAATTATTAAACAAGGATTGAAACTATTCTAATTATTTTTTATATTCCGATTCGGATCAGAACGATCATTATCTTCGTAATTTAACTCTATCATAACTCTATCGTAATATTTAAAGTCCATCATAAAGATCGCGCTCATCGCACACAGACGCTCTACTTTAACAATTTTAAGGTCACATCTATCCGATGCCTATATTCGAACGAATCACACGAGATTTTCACACCCAGAAAGGTTCGACTCTGCGTGGATAGAGCTCGTCATATTCGCGGTGTTTAGTAAAGTAAGTGGGTGAAACGGAGGGCGACGTTTATTCGCACGATAGCCGCGTATAACGGGCAATTGGTAAGGCGTTTTGTTGAGCTAAGCTAAAGCGAGAACATAGCAGGGCCGAGGAGGTATTTTTGTGTAATTACCGGTATCACGCGACGCCCAAGGTGTTACTCCATGGTGAATCTACGATCCCTTTCTCTCTCTCTCTCTCTCTCTCTCTCTCTCTCTCTCTCTCTCTCTCTCTCTCTCTCTCTCCCTCTTTTGCTCTTTCATTCTCACTCATTTGCGCATCGTACGCTCCTTGGGACCGATCGTCGCGGCTTAAACCGTCCCTTCGTCCCTTTTCACCGACTACCTTGCAATATCCCTGGCAGTTTGGTAAAACTTGGAAACTGCTGGTTCGACGGTCGCATGACTCCGATAAGCGATTATGCTTTAACGGACTACCACCAGCCGGAGACCCTTAACTACCGGTTACTTTATTACCCTCTCACGACGATCACACGACGACCGAGAAAATCGACTTTCGACTTCATTCGACATCTAAGAAATTATCTTTCCTTTTTTTTTTCTTACCTCTTGCTGTTTCTTTTTCTTCTTTTTTCTTTCTGAAGATTAGCAAGGTAAACCATCTAAACGTACAGTACCGATATTCTTTAAATTAAGAATTTTAGCTAAATTTTCTTTTTTTTTCTCTCTTTTTTTTTTTACAACATTTATTGTATCAAACGATATATTAAAAACGTAACGAAATACTCGAATAATAATTCTCTCATATATATATATATATATATATATATATATATATATATGTATATTTATATAATAAACAAATGTGCGTTGTATTTTCCTGAAAAACAATAAGAGAATTAATTAATAGAATAAAATCCTTTTATGTTATTGAGCACGATCGATAGTAAAAAAATAAAAAATTACTAACGAGCTATCAAATGAGGAAAAAAAAGAAAAAAGAGGAAAAAAGAACGAATTCGGAGAGAAACAGAAGCGTTGTTCGAATACAGGTATCGGAACGTCAACATGTCTGAATCAGCACGTGCTTCTCCTTTAGTGACTCTCGTTTGCTTTGTTTTTCGTTTCGATCTTGCCCGCAGAATCGGACGAATGAACGCAAACGGACACGCACGGTCGCTTCTGAACGTCTGAATGAATACAAGCGTACATACACACACACACACATATATATATATATACATATAGAATGTTCAGTATTCTTCGGATTAATTTGGTCGAACGCACATAAGACAAAGGGAAGAAAAGGACGTGTTGCCCTTGATCGTGCCCGATGATACCGACTACCTGATAACAACATAGGCGTCGCTTTTTTCTTACGCTTACCTAATCTTTCTAAATATTACAGAACGATTAACATGCGTACGTATAAACTTTGTTGTTGTATCAGTAAATGTCATTAACATAAATATTAATATCAATCATGTAATCTATATCTATATTCACAAGATTGAAGAAATAAATTATCCAACATTTTTATCGTATAACAGGTAAGAAAATAATTGGTTAAAAACATCGATTAATTATTATTCGACGTATTTTACGTTAATAACGTGGATCAAACTTTTCAACGATTTCTGACGATTAAAATATTTCGTAAAATATACACGTAATTGTTTTTAATATCTAAAAAAAGATGAAGGAGGGAAAAAAGAACAAAATTGACGCCATTGGGTAATAGCGTTGCATATCTTGCAAAAAAAAAAAGACAAAGGAGAAAAAAAGGAAAAAAGAAAGAAACTCGACATACAACGACGACGTTCGTCCGTCCGTTCTCTCTCGTTCACGTGTCCAACTCTTTCGGTACCTGTTCGTCGTCGGTCGTTACGGATGGTTGCCTCGTCGACGGCGGTCTTTTGTGCCGTCGCCCGTCATAATGACATCAGGCAAAAACTGTCAATGCTGCTGTGTATCGGCTTCCATGCATATATTAGGGAACGTTCAAAGTCCTTTCCATCTTCTTACGTTCCTTCCAAGACTCGAAAAAGAAACATGAACTGCGCTGACCACTATATCGTTATTTTTCTCTTTCAAGTATTATTAAGAAAAATAAAAAAAAAATTTATATCATAAATTACTAAATGTAAATAAAGTTCATAAATTGTTTCGATATTTCCAAGTTCGTACGTTTTCATAATAATTAAAGGTATTCGGATTATTAAAGAGAAAGAGAGAAAGAAAGATATAGAGAGATTTATTTTATATATTTCTCTTTTTGTTAGTTTTATGTATTGTTATTATTATTATTTTTATTTTTATTTTTATTTTTATTTTTATTTTTATTATTATTATTCGTATTCGTTACAATAAATTATTTGTTATCTCTCTCTCACTATTTTTCTCTCTTTATCCCATTGTTTTTTCCTATCTGTCTCTCTCTCTCTCTCTCTCTCTCTCTCTTTCTCATGTCCCTTTGATTTTCTCCCTCTCACAAAACGAAGGACCAAAAAAGATTTTAGAAAGATTAAGACGTTACGAAACACGAAACGCTCTCTGCTCGTCGATCCACTGTGACGATTCATACGCAAATGCGAGCAAGTAAACGTCGAAAAAGATTTTCCAAGGTTGTTCTCTGTGGCGAGCGATCTGTGGAGCCTTGACTTTGATGGATCTCTCGTTTTTCGAGACGATGACGCGCAAAATCCTTTCGGAAATTTACGTCACACCCCCTTCGATAGTCGATCGAATTTTTATTCGAATTTAACGTTACCTTCTTCTCTTTTCGTCATTTTTTATCTTTCCCTCTTTCTTTTTTTTTTTTCTTAAATTGAAATAATCAGAAAAAGAAGAAGAAGAAGAAAAATAAGAAGAAAAGGAAGATGAAAAAAAAAATTTCGCCGCTAAGATATATCTACATTTAACATTGAAACGAGATCGAGAAAATCGTAGATATCCGTGATAGAAACAACACATTAGAGATCGATCGATCGATCGATCGATAGATAGATCGAGAACGAACGCATTAACAAATAATTCCTTCCGCAGAGACTTATACGGAGTCATGGATGACGATAATTATCGAACGAATTGCTTCTCGCGCTTTCTCCCTCTCCCTCCCTTCCTTTCTCTCTCTCTCTCTCTCTCTCTCTCTCCCGTTTCTCATCGCCGTATTAAATCGATGACCGTTGCGTGAGAGAGCACGGATGATAGAAGAGTTATAGGTGCTTTTTAGCGTTAGCGGTGCACGCTCGTTGATAATACGCTCTTGGCGAGGCAAGATCGTGAGAGAGGAAGAGAGACGGATATAAAAAAGAGAAGGAAAGAGAAAGAAAGAGAAAAAGAGGGAGAGAGAGAGAGAGAGAGCTCGTCGTTGTCCTCGAAGGATGGCCGGTGGCTTCGATAATCAGAGGCGATTACTGTCGTCTTCCTATGTTTTTCAGTATCCCCTTTCATCCTCGCTTCTTCTTGTCGCAGCACGTTAGCCGATTCTCTCCGTGGCCGTAGAGAAAAAGATGGAGGTGGTTTAAAAAACAAAAAAGAAAAAGGAAAACGAAAAATAAGAAAGAAAAAAGAATAAGAGAGAGAAAGAGAGAGACAGAGAGAGAGAGAGAGAGAGAGAGAGAGAGAGA
>NC_057690.1:2408412-2411477 GCF_014466175.1 Vespula pensylvanica | reverse complement strand
GACAGAGAGAGAGAGAGAGAGAGAGAGAGAGAGAGAGAGAGAGAGAGAGAATAAATCCCACGGGCATCTCAGGCGTCTACGGTAAACTATTACGGACGGTAAAGGAGCTTAATCACCGTACGTACCAAGAGAAGATACGATGTGACTTCTTCTTCTTCTTCTCCTTCTTCTTCTTCTTCTTCTTCTTCTTCTTCTACTTATTATTATTATTCGTCTTCTTTTACTTCCTCTCATAGCAACATTTTCTTGAAATTGCGGTAAAATCGCACTTCTTCCTAACGTTTTTACTCGCGATGGAACTCGCAACGCACGCGCGAAAGAGTTATTGCTGCGAGCATGATCATCGTCCGTGACCGTGTTACTCTCTTTCAGTTGGACTCGCGAGTGTCCAAGAACGGGCAACGATTAAAAAATTTGTGTTTCTTTTTTTTTTCTTGGTTTTTTTTCACTTCACTTCACTTCACTTCACTTCACTTTTACCTACGGCGAAGTTCCTAGCGAATAGATTTTTTTATTTAAGATTCTATGATTTACTAATGATCGATATTCTAGATAGAGGATAAATTATACGGTTATTAGCTGTTACAAGTTGATTGATTACACTCTTCTTACTACTAAATTATATTCCGATTAATATGAAGATTTAGGCCAATTCCGATTTAGTACGCTCGATGTAATATAACTAATATAATATACGACGTATAGTTTTATATTTGAAGACGATAAATTGTGAGTACTTATACATACATACATACATACATATATATATATATATATATATATATATATATATGTACGCATATACAGATATACGTGTTAACGAGACAAGCGTTTAAAACGAACTGACGATTCGACCTTTTACTCTTCGCTAAAGGTACAAACCAATGTTACAAATGTTTACGTCGGTTCTATACAAACGACGTGACCTAATCTGTGTTACCAAAGCACATAAATAAGTAAGTAAGTAAATACATGTGTATCGATCGGTCGTATGTTTACATTATCAAATTCCACGAAATAATTTATAGATAAATACGTCGTACGAATGAACGTATATAAACAACTTCGTCTCTTTCCAAGAATTATCCCATGACGTAATTTATTGCAAAGGACATTCGCAAAGACGTTGTATCCTTCATTCACGATAGAACAACGTATCCATTCCCTTTCGAATTTCGTTACTCGATCGAGTCGTCGATGCAGATCGTTCGTTGGTCGAGACGTCACCGAAAAACTCTATTGACTTCGAATAACGTCAGCGACTATGACAGTCGTCATTGTACGGATATGATGAATGAAGGACTCGCGAAGTAATCGACGTTATCGTAAATCTTCGAAGTCGGTGATCATTGTTAAAACATGGCCGTCATCCATTTCGATCTTGTCGCGCGTGAGCTTCGAACGAGCCAAAGGAAGCAGGGTCAGATCTTTATCCACGTCGACGAGGTCGAACGATTTCGATTCGTTTTCGAACTCGATCGATCTTCAAATATATTTAAGTATTTACAGATAGGTGATACATATATATATATATATATATATATATATATATAAATGTGTGTGTGTGTGTGTGTGTACATATCTACGCGTTTTCTTTACGTATGAATACAAGAAAATTTTGCGCTTTATAAAACTGGTGGAACGTTTTATAATTCGTAGGAACGTCGAACGTTATTGAAATTTAAAAGAAAAAAAAAAAGATCGAGTGATAACGAATTAAAAGGGGTGAAAGAAGAAAAAAAGAATGCAAAAGAAAAGATATATAAAAATAACGAACTCCACCTGTCGGATGAGAGACTAACGATAATTGTAATTTACGAAGAGCGAACATCAGATAGTCATCGAAAACGTTGAACGAACGTGGCACAGACATCAAGATTAAGAAGGAGAAAGAGAGAGAGAGAGAGAGAGAGAGAGAGAGAGAAAGAGAAAGAATCAAGCATGGGCTCGGGCAGTTCTCGCATATCGATTTAAAAAACACTCACAGTCAGGCACCCTTCTTGATCGTAACTCAGACAAAATCGCGTTAAGGTCGTCCATAGCTCGCAGATCATTTTACCCCTCCTTTCCCCTTTGTTTTGAGTCAGTGATATTAACGGCACCCGGTAGATCGTAACTTTGTCATTCCTATTAAGCTACGAGAGAAAGAGAGAGAGAGAGAGAGAGAGAGAGAGAGAGAGAAAGAGTATAAGGGTAGAAAAGGGGATTTGATCGTCGTCGTATTGGAGTTAAGCATTCTCGTTCGAAGAAATAAGACTAAGAAAGAAATAAGTAGATCGCTCTGAGCTCGTTTAGTTGCGGCCACACAGCTAATTGCATGCATTTTTAAAAACGAGACGACTTAATCTCAAGGAGCCGTATGATGAAAACGCCCGCGTAAAGCTTCGTGGCACCCCAGGGAAAAAGGAAATCTACCCTTCTACACTTTCTTCAAAGGGTGAAGGAAACCGAATATATATACGAGGATTCCTCTTTCCTCTTCGTATCATCCCGTCGACTCCAAAGAGGGTGTCTTCAATTTTCTTTCTTTTTTTTTTCTTTTTTTTTCTTTTTTTTTCTCGAATAAGACAGAGAATAAAAAATGTTATCTTCTCTGTCCCAGAAGATTACGGTTCGAAAGAAATCTTTTTTTTTCCCTTTTTATTCTTCTTTCTAGTATAAAATTCCGTAACTCACCAGACATTCCAATCCAGACATTACGTTTAACATGGTTTTCTCTTGTTTTTCTTTCTTTCTTTCTCTCTTTCTTTCTTTCTTTCTTTATTAGCCAACTATCTTTTTTTTCTATTTGGCACAAAGTCTATATACCGATACTGATATATATGTTCGTACTATGTATATTGTATGAATATGATTTAATAAAACGATTTTATAAACGAACAAAAAAATAATGATAAGACTAGAATTTGAAATAATTATATAAACGAACGAATCGATTTAGATCTATTCGTTAAAAGTAAATTCTTATTATCAAATTAGGATATTTTTATTTGAAACATATTTTTCAATCGTTATAAAATTTAAGAAAAAGAGCGGACGATCGGTACGGCAAATATTCGAGGGGA
>NC_057690.1:2395912-2403412 GCF_014466175.1 Vespula pensylvanica | reverse complement strand
TCTTTTCCTTCGTCCTTCTCTTCCTCGGAGCTCGATAGCTACGTTACGTTGAACAGTCGTGAATTAAGGTACTGGGTGACCGTGCATATATGCTTAACAATATCTCAGCCGCGTACTGTCACACTTATTTTTAAATTATCGACATCGACAACAAGTCGCGCTTAGCGTACCTCTCGATCGTTCGAAGTCGTTTTTCTTGTCATTACAATATTCTCGTGATCATTCGACAAGCACGAATGTCTTTTACCGAAGACGACAGATCGTACAAATTTTATCTATCATTTATTATTCGATTGACTCGCAATCTTGTTATTTTTTATAAGCGTTTATTTATTGTTATTATATATATATATATCTTATTATTATAAAATATATATGTATATATATATATATATTGGATTAGTGTATCTAATAAAAATATAGTTTGATTCTGTTAGATGTAATTATGAAATATGTATTATTCATTAAAAATTATAATAAAAGAAATATATATATATATGTATATGTATATGATATTTAAGTATAATATATGTCAAATTTTAATTTAATTTAATTGTGATTATTGTAACAATATTTATTTATTTGATACAAATCTAATTGACAAATCTAAATCTATAAAATATCAATGATAGTGGTTTGAAACGTAATCAAAGTAGTATTAAGAAAAATCTCTATGTTCCGCAATAGAAGGGAAACGGATGAGGCATTAAACGTCTCGATGTTTATAGTGGCTTCGATTTTGTCACTACGCGTACGTGGTGCATTCAGCGTGACTGGCGTTAGGTGTTGGAGCGTCTATCACGTTCGCGTATACGGTGCCACCCGGTAATTTAGTGCCGAGTCTAGAGTCGATTTCTCGAGGCGATAAAACCATGCGAGAAGGAGACAAGGGGAATCGCTACGGCAAATAATTCAGGGCTAAATCTATTCCTGAAGAGAGAGAAAGAGAAAGACAGACAGACAGATAGACAGAGAGTAAGAGAGAAAGATAGAAAACGAGAGCAAAGCAAGAAAAGGAGGAAGAGAGAGAGAGAGAGAGAGAGAGAGAGAGAGAGAGAGAGGATAACGGAGTGACTGTTGTATCTCGACGTTTGAATCGAACGAGAGACGGGATGTGCTCGGTCGCCTTCCTTTTGAATACTCTTCGCAGAATAATGACAGAACCGTAACGAGTGTAGAATCTCGACGACTATCCTTCCATTCGATAGAGAGTATCGGAGCTTGAAAGTACAACGATTCGATCTTTTAACGATCTTACGAAAACCGAAGGTTCTACTGTCGATGCAGAAAAATTTTTTTCACTTCGAAAGAAATCTTAAAAGAAGGATTGACGATCGATTATACGTCAAATCATTAAAGTCTTGTTTATTATAGATATAGAATTCATTGAGGAAGAGAAATAGAAAGAGAATGAGAGAGAACAGAAGCAAAAACCGACAGATAAAGCAATTTATTACGTACATATGCATGCACCGCACCACTTTACGAGCTGCACTCGCGAAGATGTCTGCTCTCTTAGCACGGCACATAACAATGGCGAAGTGGAGAAGCTCGTGCGATGACCGTTAACGATTGGTAGCATTTCTCTCGTCTCTCGTCTCTCTCTCTCTCTCTCTCTCTCTCTCTCTCTCTCTCTCTCTCTCTCTCTCGTTTTGTATGTGTGTATATATTATGTGTATGTATGTGTGTTTATGTCTGTCTCTTTCTATTTCTTTCTCTTTCTCTTTCTCTCGACAAGATGACCCGGCCAAAGCTATCAGTAGAAAGCGACTATGTCATTCGTCACGAAATGCCTTCTCCTTCTTCTAGCACACCGTCTTCTCTCTTTTCTCTTTTCTTCTTTTTCTTCAATTTCTTCTTCTACTCTCGAGAACTCCGATAGTCTGTCTCTCTCTCTCTCTTTCTTTCTTTCTTTCTTTCTATGTACTTCCGTTATCACGTGACATCCGTTATTCGTGACAACGATTCAGAAGTTGTTCTCTTTACCAATGACTTCATGCAGAGGTACTTACTACATACGACAAGAAACTATAATTACATGCGTATCTATGTGCGCGTATGTGTGTATACGATAATTCTACTCTCATTGTCATTCAGAAAGAAAACGTCGAGTATGAGAAAAAAAGTTCAATGAATCGTTTCTCGTGTCTATTAAAGAGGATCCAATTTTCCTCGCATGAATAAAGTTATAACGAATCATCGAGTACCATGGCTCTTTAATCTGGTGAAGAAAGAAAAAAAAAAAGGAAAAAGAAAAAGAGGAAAAGAAAAAATGAAAAAGAGAAAAGAAAGCAAAGCAAAAGGGAAAAGAATTAATGAAATTACACGAATTAATAGCCGTATCCTATCGTTATGGTGACCGCGATTAGCTCGGCTAATAATGTACGAGGAAAAGTATAATAATGATAATAATAAGGAGTTAAGTCCTTCCTGTCATCGGATCGAAGCCAGTCATCGAGCTCAGGATATGCCGGTAGCGATCGAAGCAACCAGTGAACGAACGAACGAACGAACGTACGAACGTACGAACGAACGAACGAACGTACGAACGTACGTACTTACGTACGAACGAGCTAGCTCTTGGTCTACGTTCCTTGCATAAATCAAAGTAAATCCAAAGGAGCGAGTCACGTTCCCACGGACTCGCCAAAGAGAAATCGCGAATTTTACGAACGGCGTCTCGGTGTGTCACCGTGTCTCCGTCAGTGTATACGATCACGGAATCTCTCTCTGTCTTTCTTTCTCTCTTTCTCTCTCTCAAACTCGCACCCATTACGTTTACGTAGAATTAAGTACATTTACGACGAGGACTGGCCGCCCATGGAAAATAAATAGAATAAAAAGGATAAGAACCGTAAATGCGAGCGAGCGAGCGAGCGAGCGAGCGAATGCTCGTAAAGAGATGGTCTGAGTTCGTGTACGTGTGTGTGTGTGTGTATTTTATATATGTATGTATGTATGTATTGATATCTTCTGTGTGCCTCTAGATGCTGACCAATGAAATCGCTTATGCACGTGTATACTCTCCTATACACTCAATACCCAAAGGTAGATGTATATATAAGTATATAGTATTATACTTTCTCCTTCCGATCGAGACTTCTCGACGTTTTCCATGGAATCGTCGATACCGTGTCACGTAATTGTGTCGCGATCATCGTTAAATCGTAGTCACGATGAGAAAGCCATCGTAATTTGTTACATTGAATATTACTGATAATAGTTCAATGTAATCAGTAATTTACAACCAACGAAAAGAAAAAAGAATCCTTTCTCTCTCTCTCTCTCTCTCTCTCTCTTTCTCTCTCTCTCTCTCTCTCTCTCTTTCTCTGTAAAAATCAAACAATCATTTATACGATCGATTATTATCAATATTTACTTACACGGACAAAACTCGAGCGTAACACTCTTCTTATCTGAATGAAAGGTACCCTTCCACTTGTGAGTTGTTGGAGAAACTCAAAGAACCGGAAATAAGTACATACGACAGGTACAACCGACTCCGAAGGATTCCCAATAGAGATTCTCCTTTGGGTAGAAAGATTTCGGCGGTTTCGTGTCACCCGAAACGAGCGATATGCAAACGCCGATCGTCACTTAGCGGCTCCCATCAGAAGCCGCTAATCTTAATTCGCTTATCGGATTACTTTGCGACCGGCCTGCCGATGATGGAGACGTTGTTTTCTCGGGTAAGTAAGTAAGGAAAAAAGAAACAAACGAACGAAACAAAAAAGGCAAAGAAAAAAAGAAAAGAGAGAAAAAAAGAGAGAAAAAAAAGGAGAACACAAATAACGAGGGGGAGAAAAAAAGAAAAGAGCACAACGGAAGAAACGAAAAAAGAAGATAAAACGGAAAGAAAAACGACGAAAAAGAAGAAAAAGAAAAAGAAGCATAATCCGGTTGGGTATGGTAATTCCAGAAGAAGAGGACCTTTTTGCCTCTGTTACTTGCTCCTCTTCTTGTCCTGGTGATCTTGGTGATCGTCCACTCTTCCTCGGGTCCAAGTTTTCTCCAAGACGAAACGGTACCGTGTCGAGCGAGCAAAGGAGGATATTATAAAAGCGGGATAAGGCGAAGACGGAGGTAAAGAGGTTGTTGACCATGCCACCATAGCGGAAGATGAGCGTTTGATAGCGCCATATAACTCGGGGGGAGCGGCTCGACTTTGCTGTTCCGACTATCTCCTTTCCTTCTTCTCTTGCTATCTCTTTCTCTCTTTCAACCTATCTTTCTTGCTCTCTCTCTCTCTCTCTCTCTCTCTCTCTCTTCTTCTCTCTCTTTCTCTATCTATCTATCTATCCCTATCTTTTTCCTTCTCTCAGGCTCAGCCTTCTCGTTCCTTCTTTGCTTGGCCTTTTGGTGCATCGGTCTCGTACCACTCCCAAGGATTACTAGAATTAACGCGTAACCTGACAGAGAATCATCCAGCCTACTGCCTTGATTTAATTGCCGGATGCCGTGGCAAAGGTGCATTATCGAATAGAAACCTTCGATATCGGATATTTCACTGCTTCTTCTTCTTCTTCTTCTATTTCTTCTTTTTCTTCTTCTTCCTCTGTTTCTTCCTCTTCTTCTTCTTCTTCTTCTTCTTCTTCTTCTTCTTATCCGTTATTTCTTCTTTACATAGTACATTCGAATAATCTGCTTTGAATATTTGATTAGAACGTCATAAAAGGGATATTCCAGGTTTTTTTTTTCTTCTTTATGCGCGTGTAATTTCTACCTTGGAAAAATATTCTTTAACAGATTTGCGGATCCGTAGATATGTATCATCAAAGCGTATCGTGCATTCAGAGATGTTACAGGTTAACGGACGATATTAATCCCAACTGTGGGGGGTTAACGACAACGAAATTCCACGAGCGAGCGAGCGAATCGGCCACAGCGAGGACGTGCGCCAACTCGTTAATTTGCATCGGGACCGAGCTTAATTGTAGGGGGGATAATTGGAGTGGCTCCGGGCAGCGTCGAACGATTAAATGGTACCTTAAAGAGTCGGTGTCACTTAACGGGGTCCATGGAACTTTGGAATGCGCGTGGTTTTATGTACCGCAATCGGGGTATCTCCGCTAATTGTATCGCATTTCCCGACACGAGCCTATCGGCTTATCTCTCTCTTTCTCTCTCTCTCTCTTTTTATTATTATTCTTATTATAGTATACATAAATCAATAAATATATATATATATATGTTGTATGTATGTATGTACGTATGTATATATGTATGTATGTATATATGTATATATATACATAAAAATTTTGATTTTCTTGTATTTTATTAGAAATAATTATATTTTAATTATAAGAAAGTAAATAGAAAAAAAAAAGATAGAGACGAATTTTACTTTCCTTTTCTCTTCTAAATAACGTCTAGGTATTCATTTTATTTATAGTATTTTAACACACGCGTATCTCTTTCTCTCTCTCTCTCTCTCTCTCTCTCTCTCTCTCTCTCTCTCTTTTTTTCTTATCCTCACTGTTTTACGATACACGAGAATAATGACCGTTTATTTTCCTTCTCCTCTCTTTAAATCAACAATCTCCGTCTCTTTCTCTCTGACAGTTTCTTCGTTTGTCGGCTTCGGTGACACGTACACCTGGTCGATATACCTAACCGTATTTTGCCCTCGGACTTACGCATGCATGAGCATGCAAAATGCCGGCCAATCATCACCCGTAATCGCTGTGAATCGTTAACGGCGTATGGATCTGTGGACGACGATACGATGAGAAAGAGTGAGAAAGAGAGTGTGAAAGACTGAGTAAAAGATAGAGAGAGGGAATCGATAAATGAATTGTATACACGTTGTAGTTATATACCTACGTTCGTTGCGAATGTCCTTATCTCGAGTCACTAAATCACACGGTGACTTCTTCGACCGCAAACGCGATAGCCAGTTTTATTTTTTTTTTTTTTTACTTCTTTTTTTTTAATTTCTTCTCTTTTATCATCTTCCACTATTTGTTTACGTAGTAACATTGCATGTACCTACATACGTACGTACCTACACACATGCATGCATACATACGTATGTAATCGATATGTAAAACTCGACGATGGAAAACATTTTTTATTGCTTAATTACATTTGCTAATTATTTCTAAGAAATGCGAAGTGATCGTTCTTACAATCGATTTTCTAAAGATCATGAGAATGAGGCTCCCACGTTAAAAATCATCAAAGAGGTAATAGCGCTAAAGAAAAGTCTGAAATCGATTATATACCTATACCCGTACCTATATCTATATCTATACCTATAACCCGATGGGCGCAGAAGAAAATTAAAGCGACGCTTTTTGCCGATTAACACTTTGAACGCTCAGAACGCTGCTAGCTGTGATACTTCATAAACGCTACGTGCCGAGCAAAGTAATGATTAATGAACGCTCACGAGCTGAGGAAAGTTAAAAACGAGAAAGATAGAGATAGAAAGAAAGAGAAAGAAAGAGAGAGAGAGAGAAAGAGACTCTACTTGCTAACGATCACGTCTACGTCCGAAAAGTTTAACAACCACCATCGACGTATCATGATTTTGTTAATTAAACCTTACGATCTCATGGCTGAAAAACATTATTTTCTTTTGCAAACGATTCAAGGAAATCCATTATTTGTCGATTTTATTTAGCACGATCGAATCAGTCGAAACTTTCTCACGATCTCTTTCAAAAAAAAAAAAAAAAAAGAAAAAAAAAGAAAACAAAAAACGAAAGAAAAAAACAGAGAATCAATATCATCGATTATCAGAGATTTAATCAGTCGATTAAAATTCAAAAGAGAATTATACAACAAAATAAAATGACAGATCTTTTCCTGACGAATTACCAACACAATATTTAATTATCCGATCACGATGTTAAATAATTCCAACATTAACACATCACGTATCTACAGATTGCTCGTGTTAAAAAAAAAAAAAAAAAAAAAAAAGAAGAAAAGAAAAGAATAAAGAAAAAGAAATGGACAAAAAATTAAGAAAAAGGAAAAAGAGAAAAATGTTTAGTCACGCCCAAGCTCGTGTACGAGCTAATGAGATTAAACGCAATTAGCAAAAGTAAACCTGTCGAATGTAATAACGTTAACACGCAATGGGAGGTCCCAGTGATAACTTTTCGATTGATAAATCGTGGGTATATCGTCGTGCGACAAATTTTTGCTTTCGAGTCTTGGCCCATACGATTATGTTGGAGCACAAAGAGAAGAAGGAGAAAGAGGAAGAAGAAGAGGAGGAGGAGAAAGAAGATAGGAGAGAAGAAGGAAGAGAAAAGACGAGTCGGTATCGACGGAATTCTCGAAACGTTATGCAACGACTTCAAGGGAGCAATGAGACGTTGGAGAAGGTGCAACGGGTTCCTCGTTGCACTGCAACGCGGTGTGGCCCCCTTGAGCAAGCAACGATAAATTTTCATTCCTCCTTGACCACTCCTTCCACGCGGAAACTCAGAGGCTGAGTATTAATTTTCTAATACGGTTCCACGTTTCGCGCGCCTTCGTATCGGCACG